>NC_042618.1:38661434-38817644 GCF_901001135.1 Rhinatrema bivittatum | reverse complement strand
CTTCTCTCTCTCTCTCTCTCTCTCTCTCTCCTCTCCTCTCTCTCTCTCTCCTCTCTCTCTCTCTCGTCAGCTCCTCTCTCTCCTCTCTCCTCTCTCTCTCCTCTCTCTCTCTCATATATGTTTTCTGTAGTAGTTACTGCGGAGGGAAAACAGAACAGAGGTCAGCTGTGTGTTTTCTGTGTCTGCTGCCACTGCAAAATCTAAGGCTGGCATCTCATGAGGTCAGCTAAAGGCAGGAGACCCAGCTGTTTCGGAGGCCTCGACCACACCCCTGAAACACCCCCGGGCCGGAACCACGCCCACAGCCCCACCCACCTCCCCCGGCATGCGCCGAGCCTATTCAACATAGGCTCGGCGCACGCAGGGGGAGGTTGTGGCAGGTTTTCGGGGGCTACGCGCGTACCCCTTTGAAAATCTGCCCCAGTGGGTTGCGCCAGTCCTGGCTAGGGCACAACACCTTATTGGTTGGTGAGGGAGAGTCCAAGCCAACCACCCTCTCTCCTTGTTCCCTCTTTCCCCCATCACTGCTGACTCACTGCTGCTCTCCTCCTCCTCCTGCTGGTCAGCACTGGAGAGAGCTGAAATGTGCTGCCAGCCAGCTGCTGCCTTCCTGACCTGGCCCTGGATCTCCTGTCAGAGCGCAAGATTTTGGCATGGCTATGCTGTCCAGTTTAGCTGCTTAATCCGGGGGAGGATGGGGGCAGGGGAGGAGGGATAGAGATGTTAGATTGGCAGGGAGGGTGTTGGGGTATAACATAGTAACATAGAATTGATGGCAGAAAAAGGCCAAATGGTCCATCCAAGTCTGCCCAACAAGTTTCTTAAGGGAGTAACTGCCACTCTGTGCAGGTTACCCCCATGCTTTCTGTTAAGGGTAGTGACTGCCACTCTGTGCAGGTTACCCCCATGTTTCTGTTAAGGATAGTAACTGCCACTCTGTGCAGGTTACCCCCATGCTTTCTGTTAAGGGTAGTAACTGCCACTCTGTGCAGGTTACCCCCATGTTTCTGTTAAGGGTAGTAACTGCCACTCTGTGCAGGTTACCCCCATGCTTTCTGTTAAGGGTAGTAACTGCCACTCTGTGCAGGTTACCCCCATGCTTTCTGTTAAGGGTAGTGACTGCCACTCTGTGCAGGTTACCCCCATGTTTCTGTTAAGGATAGTAACTGCCACTCTGTGCAGGTTACCCCCATGCTTTCTGTTAAGGGTAGTAACTGCCACTCTGTGCAGGTTACCCCCATATTTCTGTTAAGGGTAGTAACTGCCACTCTGTGCAGGTTACCCCCATGTTTCTGTTAAGGGTAGTAACTGCCACTCTGTGCAGGTTACCCCCATGCTTTCTGTTAAGGGTAGTAACTGCCACTCTGTGCAGGTTACCCCCATGCTTTCTGTTAAGGGTAGTAACTGCCACTCTTTGCAGGTTACCCCCATGTTTCTGTTAAGGGTAGTAACTGCCACTCTGTGCAGGTTACCCCCATGCTTTCTGTTAAGGGTAGTAACTGCCACTCTGTGCAGGTTACCCCCATGCTTTCGGTTAAGGATAGTAACTACCACTCTGTGCAGGTTACCCCCATGCTTTCTGTTAAGGGTAGTAACTGCCACTCTGTGCAGGTTACCCCCATGTTTCGGTTAAGGGTAGTAACTACCACTCTGTGCAGGTTACCCCCATGCTTTCTGTTAAGGGTAGTAACTGCCAGTTACAATCCTTAACAGAAAGCATGGGGGTAACTGCTGCTCCATGCAGGTTACCCCCATGCTTTCTGTTAAGGATAGTAACTGCCACTCTGTGCAGGTTACCCCCATGTTTCGGTTAAGGATAGTAACTGCCACTCTGTGCAGGTTACCCCCATGTTTCTGTTAAGGATAGTAACTGCTGCTCCATGCAGGTTACCCCCATGTTTCTGTTAAGGGTAGTAACTGCCACTCTGTGCAGGTTACCCCCATGCTTTCTGTTAAGGATAGTAACTGCCACTCTGTGCAGGTTATCCCCATGCTTTCTGTTAAGGATAGTAACTGCCACTCTGCTCAGGTTACCCCCATGTTTCTGTTAAGGATAGTAACTGCCACTCTGTGCAGGTTACCCCCATGCTTTCTATTAAGGATAGTAACTGCCACTCTGTGCAGGTTACCCCCATGCTTTCTGTTAAGGATAGTAACTGCCGCTCTGTGCAGGTTACCCCCATGTTTCTGTTAAGGGTAGTAACTGCCGCTCTGTGCAGGTTACCCCCATGTTTCTGTTAAGGGTAGTAACTGCCGCTCTGTGCAGGTTACCCCCATGTTTCTGTTAAATGTAGTAACTGCCGCTCTGTGCAGGTTACCCCCATGTTTCTGTTAAGGGTAGTAACTGCCGCTCTGTGCAGGTTACCCCCATGTTTCTGTTAAGGGTAGTAACTGCCGCTCTGTGCAGGTTACCCCCATGTTTCTGTTAAGGGTAGTAACTGCAGCTCTGTGCAGGTTACCCCCATGTTTCTGTTAAGGATAGTAACTGCCGCTCTGTGCAGGTTACCCCCATGTTTCTGTTAAGGATAGTAACTGCCGCTCTGTGCAGGTTACCCCCATGCTTTCTGTTAAGGATGGTAACTGCCGCTCTGTGCAGGTTACCCCCATGCTTTCTGTTAAGGGTAGTAACTGCTGCTCCATGCAGGTTAAAATTCAGACAATGCTGCATGATGAGCTTTGCTTTTGAACTAGGCTGTGGAAGCCGTCCTGTGCTTTTCCCCTTATGTCTGCTTATCAGTACCCCAGACTGTAAAAGTCAGCGCCCGAGTTGGTTGTCCTCTGAATCCAATTTCCATTTTCCCATCAAGGCAGAGAGCGATGTCAAAGAAGAAAGCAGTTGCAACAAAAGCATCAAGGCTTATTGTTTAAGGTTAGAAATCCCCATGCATATTGTTAAGGGGATTACTAACCTTAACCCCCCCCCCCCCCCCCGAGCAGGTTATCCCATGCAAGCTTCTCCTCATTTCCACCCTTCAGTTTTAGGGATCCAGTGTTTATCCCATGCGCCTTTGGATTCTTTTACTGTTTTTGTGTTCACCACCTCCTGTGGAAGGGCATTCAGGCATCCATCACCCTTTCCGTGAAGAAATATTTCCTGACATTGGTTCTGAGTCATCCACCCTAGTGTTTCATTTCGTGACCCCTAGTTCTACTGATTCTTTCCAGTGGAGAAGGTTTGTCGATTGTGCATCATGAAAACTTTTCAAGAGTCTGAAGGTCTGTATCATATCTCCCCTGCTCCTCCTCTCCTCCAGGATATACATATTTAGGTCTTTCAACCTCTCCTCATAAGTCATTTGATGGAGACCCCCCCACCATTTTGGTTGCCCTTCTCTGGACCGCCTCCCTCCTGTCTCTGTCCTTCTTCAGATATGGGCTCCAGTACTGAACGCAGTACTCCAAGTGAGGCCTCACCAAGGACCTGTACAAGGTCATCACCACCTCCTTTCTCTTACTGGTTATTCCTCTCTCTATGCAGCCCAGCGTTCTAGCTTTAGCTATCGCCTTGTCACAATGATTTACATTAGTTGTAAAGAAAAAGAAAATAAATTTTTCCAGGGGCATTCTATGCAGTAAAGAAACCCCTAACCAGTTTCAATAACCCAGGATAACTACCATCAAAACTATTCAATGGCATCATTTAACAAACCTATTTTTTTGTGTGGGAGTGAAATCTGGGATTTATACAGGTTAGGACAGAACCCCAATAAACTTTACATCCTACACCTTGAGCCCTGTACGCATGTCCTGTGTCCACAGAAAGTCCCCTAACAATAGGTCCGATGGAAGATGTGCTTAGCAGAAAACACGGTTTAATCCTAAAATTGTGTGCACATTTTTTTGCACAAACCTTTACTCCTGCTGCAACTGGAGTTTTGGGCAAAAAAAAACATGTGTGCATAGAACTGTCTGCATTGTTTAGTACCTGATGGTAAAGTAACTTGGCCAAGGTCTCAAGGAGCAACAGTGGGATTTACACGCTGGTTTCCCTAGGTTGTAGCCCGCTGCTCTAACCACTAGGCTATTCCTAAATGCAGAAAGCTGTGCTGGCTTAACACATTTTCTTAGTGCTGGAAATTTTACTCTTGCTCAGGCCGATACAGTACAGTACGCTCCGGAGCGCACCAATAGCCCACATGTTGATGGCCCTATTAGTTATTCCCGCGCGATACAGAAACGCCTGCCCAAAGGCTGGCGTTAATTTCTGCCGGCACCGGGAAAGTGTACACCGGGAGGGTGTACAGAAAAGGAGAAAAAACTGCTTTTCTGTACACCCTCCGACTTAATATCATAGCGATATTAAGTGGAGGCCCCAAAATTTAAAAAAACTTTTTTTTAAATTTTAAATCGGCTGGCGGCCTGCAGGTTGAAAGACAGACGCTCAATTATGCCGGCGTCTGTTTTCCGAACCCATGGCTGTCAGTGGGTTCGAGAACTGATGCTGGTAAAATTGAGCGTCGGCTGTCAAACCGACTGACAGCCGCCTGGGCTCGCGTTGGGAGAGCGGGCGCTCGCCTCGGAGTGCCGGCTCTCCCGCGAATTTTACTGTATCGGCCCGGCTGTGAGGTGGTTTAAAGTTTCCAATGTTAGTGTGGTGGTAGAACCTATAGCCTCCAGCTTATGCACAAAAAAAAAACAACATGGTTTATGTGCATAAATCATGTTTTCCGTACTGCGTAAATCAGTAGGAATGGGAAGGAGGGGTGTGTATGACCTAGAGTAATGTTGGGAGGGCAGAGTGTGACTCGGAGCAGAGGCGGGAGGAGTAGGTGTGTGATTGGGAGCGGAGGGGAAGGAGGGATGAGCAGTAGTGGGAGGATGGATGGTGTGGATGACAGGAGGGGAAAGTGTGAGAATGGGAGCAATAGTCTGTGTGTGTAACTGGCAGCAGTGGTTGGTCTGGGGAGGGTAGGAGGGGTGAGTGACGTGTGAACAGAAGAGTAGTAAGAAAAGGGAGGGGGGTGCCAATGGTAGCATAGTAAATGATGGCAAATAATGGATGGTCCATCTAGTTTGGCAAGTTTTTTTTTTTTTTTTAAGAGTAGTGCTAACTGCTACTCCATGTAGATCTTCCCCAAGCCTTCTGTTAAAGGTAGTAGCAACTGCCACTCCGTGTGTAGGTTACCCCCAAGCAGAAATGTAAACTTTAGGTGTAACAGAAGTTACCCCATTTATTAATTTCTATTCCACGGCCAGTAGAGATCCTCTGTATTTTGCCATGAGATAAAGGATGCCCCGGCCACTGCCCAGTGTGCTGTTTAGCATGACTCGTTTCTGCCCCGGCCTCCCTTTCTGGCACATTTACGGTGGTTTGACGTCTCAAACTCACGTCCGAGAGAAGGGCAGGGACTCGAAACACTGACGTCTGCCTCCACCGGAGGAGAGCAGCCTAGCCAGCGGCAAAAAGGAAGTGACCTCAAAAGCAGGCACTCACCGGAAGCCGGAAGGAGAGGAGATCGTTTGCCGGCACTGCAAATGAACTGACTTCAGCAGCGGCGCTGGCAAAAAAAAAAAAAAACAGTCTGGGAGGAGAGGATACTTGATCTGACCTAGCCCAGTCTTCACTCCTGTGCTGCCCGCGCTGCATCGCAGGTTTAGCAATCCACCGGCAACCGCAGCCGAGCAAAGGACTGCTTCTGCCTCTCTTCAAGGGTACAGAAGTTTGGCTGCTGTTAGTCCAGTTGAATGAACAAAAAAAGGTATCACCTTATTTATTGATGTTTTATTAACCTTTATTTCTGTGCGTTCTCTTAAAGGGGAAATGCACCTATAACTGCTGCAACTGTGAGTAATGTAGTCGAAAATACAATTTACGGCATAGAATCACTGCTTGCAGTTGTGAGATGCCTGAGTTTGAGGGGAACCAGCTGAGTGATTTGATACTGTGGAGAGACCAGCATGGGTACAGGTGCTTGAGAAGGGAGTCTGCTGGGGGGGGTGGGTGAGGGTGCCTGAGAGGGGAGAATAGGCTAGATGAGGGAGTTTGGCCAGAGGGGATTTACAAGGACGGGATCAGCTGAGGAGGGAAGATTGGTTGGGGGTTGGGGGGGAGGCAGTGGCTGGAGATGGTTTTACCAGGATGGAGGAGAAGAGACCAGTTTGAGGGATAGTTTCAGAGGTGGAGATGGGGTTTAAACCCAATATGGGGGGAATAATAGTGGGAGATTGAGAAAGTGAGTAGTGGGGGCTGAGAGCTGCCTTTTTAAGGGGGAGAGAGTCCACGGGCTGAGGACGTGGGAGTGAGCAACTGGAACTGGAGAGATGACAATAATGTTCCCTCTAACTCTGAACTGTGTGACTGGCAGGGGGCAGATGGGATGAGCTAGGGGATTAGAGATGATGGTAGAGAGGAGTTTCGATCTTGGAGGGGGTGATAGGAGAGGGCTGAGGTAAGCCTGGGAAAATTCCGGTTGCCAGGTTGCCCAGCTGCCTAAAATCGGTCACTTGGTGCTTATGTGCAGGTGAACATCTCGGGGGGAGGGGTTGGTGGAAGAGGTACCAGGTCCAGGCTGATAAAGAGCTGCCGCCGTCAGGTGGGTGGGAGAAGAGCTGTCATTTTGCAAGAGAGGCGCCGAGTCCAGCCTAGCAAAGAATCACTGCCGCCGAGGTGGGGGGTAGGGACTGTGCTCGTGTACTTTTGTTTGTGTGTAAGCATTTAATATCTGTATTTTAAGAAAGGAAAACCCAAGGTGGAATTGTGTGGGGGGAGAGGGGTGGTGGTGGTGGTGAACAAAGTAGGCATGAATGAACATGTAGCCTTTTCCTCCCTCAAGCTAAGGACCTCGTCTTATTAACCTCCTAGCTACATTTCATGAGGGCTTTTATTTATTTATTTTTTTAATTCAGTATAACTTAAATAGGGGATACAATAGGTTGAAAATAATAGATACTTAAAAGTTTACTGGATCACGGGGTCGAGATGTTTACTGTTTAAAGCCCCCTGCCACACACGTTTAGCCTCACAGCAGCAGGAATGAAAAGACGTGATTTGGTTTGTTTGCCTTTGTTGCTGGTTTCCTGCATGCTTTTTTTTATTTTTTCCAGCTTGCATAGATAAAACTTTAGCAGTGAGACAGAGGAGCGTTAAAGGGCCAGGCTTTGTGAGGGTAAGAGCTCCCTTTCTCGTCTGGGGTTGGTTGGGAAGGTGGAACTTTCCCTCCTGGCTCTCAGCACTTCTGCCTCCAGACTCCTGGCTCCCCGGTGGTGAGGGGGAAACGTTTTCTCACTTTATCCGGATAACCTGCTGCAATATTAACAGGACCCAGAAATGATCTGTGCTGCCACCAGTTCGGCTGTGCTTCCACAGTGGGGAGCAGCGTGGGATCCAGTGCTGATTTAGGCTACCTTCTCTGCTCCATTTCCTCGTTTCAGATAAATGATAATTCAACCCCTTTTGTGTCTGCCCTTTGTTCTACAGTGTCCTGTTTTATTTTCGGGCTGGGTGGGGGGCTTAGATTAGGGAGCTGATTTGCACTGTGCTCTGTCTGCTCCAGGTTCACCTCCTTCCCTACAAGTTGCCTTGAGGGGAGACTGGAGCAGGCCACTCCTGCTCTGCCTCTTAAGACTGAAAAACAAACGGAGGGTTTCTGTTCCAGCACACACCCCCATCAAGCTCTGAAAATAAATGCTGCTATGCCAAACTGGCCCTTGGCAGAGCCTCACTTATTTTCTAGGCGTCACTAACCACGATGGGTTGGGTTTTTTTTAAAATGTTAATTTACAAATGTAGAGCAGGCAGGAGTCCCACGGCTCTTAACAAAGAAAGATAGGGAATGTGATTTGAAACTTACCTGGCAGATAAAGAAAATTACTCTTGTCCAGTAGCTGAACAAATTCTCTTATTCCACCTAAAGGCCTTGTTGGAGGATGGTGTCGTGATGCAAAACGTGTTTGACTTTTATGGATATGAATAGTAAAACTTATAATGCAGGTTTCCATAAGCCTGTTGAGGATATGTTAGGGGCCCCTATTTAGTCAGTGTCTCTCTGTGACTGTATCTTCTCATGCTGTGAATCCTCCCATTAAGGCAGAAGCTCTCTGCTTGTGATCTGGTTAACAGCAATGCTGTAAGCAGACTTGTGGTTCTGTATCGGTCGCCAAGGCCACAAAAAAGGCAAGTAATTATGTAAAGCCTAAAGGGAGGATGCAGGAAATGTGTGGATGTGGGCAAAGTGCTATAGCTTTGAGGTAATCTAATAATTTTGTGCATCAGATCTTGCAACACTGGTTCTTTACACCAGGTTTTATAAGGTGCTCTTTTTTTTATCACAGTGCCTCCCAAAACACTTTACAGTATGTAAATTAAGAAACAAAAAGCATGCCAGTACTGTGATGGAATTCTTAAAGTCGATGGCGGCAGCAGATTCTTCGAGAAATGAGTGAAATGTTGAATTAGATTTAGCAGTTGAAAACAGCATTGATACAGATTCTTCTTCAGTTCACGAGTCTCCTTCGGATCAAGATGTTGTTAAGAATGAAGAGATCTTGAGATCTTTTGGCAGAGAATTCAAAGCAGGCTAGTAAGAACTATGAGGGAGCCGGTCATTGACACCTGTCATTATTATAGGCTTGGATGTAGAGGAGGATAAATATGAAGCAGCGTAGAAGTGCTTTTGCACCTGGCAATTTTATTGGGTAAAAAAAGCAATATTAATGCACTGGGTGAGTGACTCTCCGCCCAACATATCGCTGTGGGAGCAGTTAATGGTAATATACTTCTGTAATGAATCTCTGAGTTTTAGGCAGAAGCAGACAGCAAAGGCAAAGTGATCTCTCCAAATATGGAACAATTTTTGCAAAACATTTGGTGGAAACTCAATATGTTACAGCAACATTTCAAGCACATCTTGCTTAACAGAGACCAAAAAACTGAGGGGCCAATGCAATACAGTGCGTTCAGCCTAGCACACAGCTTGCTGTGCACTTGGACATGTGTTTGATGCGCTAGAATAACTCCCAATGCAATAATGGGATTAGCACATCCACAAAGCACATCCAAACCAGCACATAGCTAACAGCACTCATCACATGTAAATGCCATGTAGATGAGGCTATTACGCCGATGCAAGAAATCACCATGTGCCCAATGCACAGTTTTAATATGCAAAACCTAACGCCAGCCCCTTCACATGCTCCAATCCACCATAAAAAAAAGCCAAAAATAAGTCGAAGGAACCAAAGGGAGCAGCATGAAAAAAAAAAATCTTGACGACTGTCAAGTTAGGAAAACTGGCGCTCAATTAACGAGCATCCATTTTCCTAACGGTGCACAGCAACATATCCTGGGCACCCAATGCCATGGAGCCACTAGGGCCACACTTATATTGCATTGGCCCGAGTGTGTGTGTGTTTGATCACTGACCAGTGAATATGGGAGGGGAGTGTGATTAATTTGTCAGGGGGTGCTAATGGTTGGGTATATTATATAAAATTTAAAAAAACTTGAGACTGGTTGCTTATCAGGTAAACTTGAGATTTGTGCACTGTGTGGTTATGTATTGTTCTTGAGACTTATGTTTTATATGACACATGCTATGTCTCCTGAATAAACATTTATTTAAAAAAAAAAATATATATATCTCTGAAGAAACTTCAAGTGGAATACTGACAAAAGGGAAAATTCCAGATACGCCACTTACCAGTATTTTAGAATCTCCATTTCCTAGCGTGTAGACAGATGGACTCAGGACCAGTGGGTTTATGCTCCCCTGCCAGCAGATAGAGCAAGCGAACGTTACAGTATACATAACTCTGCAGTAACCCCAGCCTACCACTATTCTCCGTCTCCAGCAGATGGTGAACATGCATCTCTTTGTGGGGATTGCTTTGAGCTTTTTGCAAGGAGAAATTTGAAATTCTAAATTCAGGAAAAGAAAACCCCAGTCTCCTGCGGTGATACCTAAAGGTCCCTCCCCCAGCCTAGAATTCCTGAGGCGATTTCCGTGGTCCCTCAGAGGTGTGGCTTGGTCCGGTAGCCGGGTTTCCTGGCGTGGACGTAGCTGCTAGTTCAGCTGAAAGACTGAGTGCGGTGGTGACGGCAGATGCCCTCTCCCCCTGCAGCAAGTCTCTGTGCTCAGCCGGTAAGCGCTGAGCTCAAGTAAGGTTAAAAAACTCCTCTGTCAGAGACAGAGGAGTTTTAGGACTTCCTCCGGTCTCCGTGCACAGTGTCAACGTTCGTTCCTGCTCCCCTGGTGGGCTAGGCTCCGCACTTAGGATTTTTTCTTGCATGCCACAGGGTAGGTCGAGGTGCCCATTTTCACGCACTCTTGTATGTGTTCTGCTGCCCTCTATAGGCCACTGGTGTGTGAAGTATGTTGGCTCTGTGCATACATTTTATGTGCACAAACATTTTTATGCGCTTAACTTGGCGTACAGGTTGTACATGCATCCTCGGGATGTATTCATGGTGTCCCCTTGCCACTTTCCTTAGAAGAAGCAGGCAGTGGAGTTCATGCTTCAAAGGCTCCTCAGACTGAAGGTTGTGGTTCCGGTGCCCATGTCTCAAAGTATGGGGCGATATTCCATTTACTTTGTTGTGCCCAAGAAAGAGGGCTCCTTTCATCCTATCTTGGATCACAAGAGTGTCAACAGGCACTTGAAGGTGACTCATTATCAAATGGAAACCTTACGCTCTGTAATAATGGCGGTGCAGTCGGGGGAATTTCTGACCTCCTTGGATCTGTCAAAGGCTTACCTTCATATCCTCATCCGATTAGAACACCAACGCTTTCTACGTTTTGTGGTGTTGGGACGCCATTATCAGTTTCGGGCGCTGCCTTTTGGCCTCACCACCGCTCCTAGACCATTTTCCAAGATTATGGGGATGGTAGTGGCGGCTTTGTGAAAAGAGGGAATCCTGGTGCACCCATATTTGGACGACTGGCTGATTCAAGCCAAGTCTCAGGAAGAGAGCCGCCTGGTGACACACAAGGTGATCTCCTTATTGCAGGAGCTCGGTTGGGTGGTGAACCTGACCAAGAGCAATTTTCAGCTATCCTAGTTGTTGGAGTATCTGAAGTTCCGCTTCGACATGGGACAGGATAGAGTTTTCCTATCGGAAGCTCAGATCCAGGGACTGATGTCTCCAGTGCGTCAGTTGATGAACACATATGCCCGACAGTGTGGTCCTACCTACAGGTACTCAGTTTGATATCCTGGAAGTGGTGCCATGGGCAAGGGCGCATATGCGTCCTTTTCAGCGCTTTCTGCTATCTCATTGGAACCCACAGTCTCAGGATTATGCGGTTCAGCTCCACTTGCTGATGGAAATCTATTTCCACCTCCAGTGGTGGTTGCAGGAGGATCATCTGAGAAAGGGAGTTCCCTTGTCTTCTCCGGCCTGGTTGGTACTCTTGCCAGATGTGAGACTCCATGGTTGGGGGGTTTACTGTCTGGAGTTAACAGCCCAGGGACGCTAGAGTGCCGCTGGAACATCAATTGCCTGGAGCCCTAGGTGATATGGCTGGCATGCTTGCAATTCAGCCATAGGCTGCGGAATCAAGTGGTTCGCGTGATGTTGCACAATGCGATGGTGGCCTATATCAGTCACCAGGGAGGAACCAAGAGCCAGCAAGTGTTGCAGGAAATAGACCAGCTAATGGAATGGATGGAAGGTCATTTGCAGATGATCTCGGCCTCTCACACTGCAGAAAAGACAACATAAGAGCGGACTATCTCAACAGGGAGAGTCTGGACCAAGGAGAGTGGGTGTTGTCAGCCAAGGCATTTCAGCTGATTGTGGATCATTGGGACCTTCCATTCTTAGACTTGCTGGCGACTTCTCGAAATGCAAAGGTTCCTCTCTTCTACAGTCGCAGGAGAGTTCCGTGGTCCCTGGGAATAGACTATCTTATACAGGTCTGGCCGGAAGACAGATTGCTTTATGCCTTTTCTCCATGGCCTTTGCTGGGTAGGATAATTTTCAAGATTGAAGGCCACAGGGGGCTAGTACTTCTGGTGGCACCAGACTGGCCCAGGAGTCTGTGGTATGTGGATTTGCGATGACTCCTAGTGGCGGTCCCCCTTTGTCTGCTGCTGCACATGGATCTGCTTCAGCAGGGAACGGTTCTTCACGAGGATCCGACTCAATTCTGTCTTATGGTTTGGCCCTTGAGAGGGCTCGCCTGTTAAAGTGTGGTTATTCCTCTGCAGCGATTGCCACTTTATGCTGTGCTCGCAAGTTCTCCACTTCCTTGGCTTATGTGCAGGTTTGGAGAGTTTTTGAGGCCTAATGTGAGGAGCAGGGTGTTCTTCCTCGTTCAGTTAAGATCCCTCTTATTCTGGATTTTTTACAGGGTGGACTGAATAAAGGCTTGGCCCTTAATTCCTTGAAGGTGGAGGTTGTTGCTCTTGCCTGTTTCAGAGATCTAGTGAATGGTGTTTCCTTGTGTCATCCTGATGTGGCCCTTTTTTTGAAGGGAGTGAAGCACTTTAGACCTCCCTTGAGATTACTGGTTCCATTGTGGGGTTTTAATTTGATGCTGGACTTTTTGGCTGGCCCTGCGTTCCGACCACTCGTAGCCTTTCCTTATGGTTGTTGACTTTGAAGACTGTGTTCCTGGTAGTTATATGTTCTGTGCATTGGATTTCTGAGCTGCAGGCCTTGTCTTGCTGGGAGCCGTTCCTTCGGGTGACTCTAGGGGTGTTACAGCTGTGTATTGTTCCATCCTTCCAAATTAGTCTCAGACTTTCATTTGAATTAGTCCATCTCCTTACCATCCCTGGATAAGGTCAGGGATGCAGAGGAGTTTCGCCTTTTGTTAAGCGTCTTGTTGTGCGGTATCTGGAGGTCTTTGAGTCTTTTCGAAAGACGGATCGCCTGTTTGTTCTCGGGAGGATGCAGCCTTTGCAGGTGCAGTGTTGACTGGACCGCAGGCAGCCTCCCACCCTGTTGGGGAGTAGCTTTGGTACATCCCACTGTCTTAAGTCCATTTGTCTACACACTAGGAAATGGAGAAATTACTTGCCTCTTTATTTCGTTTTCCTTAGTGTAGACAGATGGACTCAGCATCCTGCCATCGGCTGCTGCATGAGTATGTTAAGTCCTCCTATGGGGCTCTGGGTCCTAAAGGATTACTGGTTCATCCAGTCCCTAGATTGGGGTACCTAGAATCTTATGTGAGTTCAGTGTTTATGGTTGGTTGAGTACAGTTCTGGTTACCTGTTTTCAATCATGTTTTTAATCAAGTTTTTTGCTAGTCTGTCCAGTTGCTTTTGAAGAGAATACTGGCAGGCTGGGGCCACTGCAGGGTTATGTATACTGTGACGTCAGCTTGCTCTGTCTCCATCTGCTGGCAGGGAAGCATAAACCCACTGGTCCTGAGTCTATCTGTCTACACTAAGAAAAACAAAATTATCAGGTAATATCTTCATTATTGCCAAAAAAAAAAACAAAAAACTGCATTCCAAATTTTTTAAAAACAATTTATTTGTATGGGACCAAGTGAAATAAAAATTATGATTTTTTGAAAATGTCTTTCTAAAACCAAAATCACAGTGGAAAATGGTGAGAAGCTGCAAAAGAACTGGCTTGTCTATTCTAAAGTGACAACAAAGCCTTCTGCTTTTGTTGTACATTATTTCATATTGGTGCAGGTTCTTCACTTGGGAGTACTCGCTACAATGATTGGAAATGCATGAGTGACATTCTTTATGCAATATGAAAGATCACCCAACCCATACTTGGATGGAAATGGAATCGAGATTAAAATTAGTGCATCTATGCTGAGTATCAGTGGGTTATAAATCGAGCAGCATTTGCTATCTATCATGCTGTTTTTGTCAAAGCACAACCTGACTTTGAGGCTCTAGTGACAAATTGTTTAGAGAAAAAAATAGATATTTTCTAGGGTTTGTGGAGCTTCTTGGCATGTACGATGATGTGTTGCAGGAACATTTGAAAACCTCAAAACAGATCCTTAATGATACTTATATAACTGTCTTTGTTCTACTCCCAGATCCTCATGTAAGAGTGCAAAGGATTAACTATTGACAGAACAATTTGACAAAAAAATTTTTGTTGGAAGGAGCGGAACGTTTCATATATATTATCATAAATCCCCACCAGGGGTAATATGACTGATTATAATCATAAACGTCCCACCTCCGACCAATATATGTGATGAATGTGCAAAATGTGCTACAATCCACAAACTTTTTGTTGGATAATTTTTTGTCTATTGCTATAAAACATTATGCATAATTGATTGCAGTGAAACAAATCACTTCAGATTTAAGTGCAGTGAAACGCTCCTCGTAGCCTTGTGTACTAATCCCAACGAAGGGTAAAAAATCTCCACAGCCGCTGATGGCACGACCTAGAACGGCTTGATAGGCAGTCTCTTATGGCTTGGGAATAAGCTCATACAACACCCCGACTTATCTGGTGGTTGAGCGGGTCACCGACGTAGCCACGTTTCAGGTCCACATTGAGACCTTTCTTCAGGGAGTTTGTCCTCTTGCGATGTGTCGTCGGTCAGTGTTGGGCCATGCCTGCTAGGTTCCTGGCGTGAGTCTGGAGACTCTATCCAAGGCAGGAACATTTGAGACATATACCCATGAAACAGTGTATTGATTACTACTGCAGTAAAAATATACAGAATGGACTGACTAGTGTAATAGGAAGCAGATTATTAGAGAGCTTACAAAATCGATTAGAAATGCTAAATATTTTTCTGTCATACTTGATTGTACTCTTGACATGTCATTTTGAAAAGATGTTTTGTTGTGAGATTCATAGATGAAGATAAAAGGACCAGCGTCGTAAAGGAACATTTCTTAGAATAGAAGACAGCTAGCAACTCAACTGGCGAAGGTCTTACAGAACTTTTACTGAACACCTAAAGAGAGAATAACATAGACTTCAAGGACTGCGAAAGTCAAGGCTATAACAGTGGTGCTGATGCAAAGGGCAAAAATAAAGGTGTCCAGGCAAGAATATTGACAATTGACAACCTTCATTTGTACCCTGTGACGATGGAGTGGTTTCAGATGCAGCCGCATTGTCAAAACAACATATTGTATGTTAGTGCATTTCTTTCGTTTTCTGCTTCAGTTCAAAGATGGAAAATTTTGACAGAACATGTATCCAACTTTACTATGAAATCACTAATCAGTGGGAAAGACTACTAAACAGTGTGAAGGATATACACTATCAAACTAAAGAAGTCCATGATACCCTGATAGAAGTAGCAAAGTTACCTCAAGTGGATGTAGGTCTTTGATACAAAGCACAATGTCTAGCAAACCAACTGTTGGACTTCGTTTTTAATATCAGTTATAATATGGTATGCCATACTATTTCAGGTTAATATCACGAGTAAAGTACACAAAGCCATGATATGGATATAGCAACTGCTACTACACTCATGAAAAAAATGCTTTTGAGTTCATGACCTTCTATAGAAACAATGTTTTAACAGATGCGATTATCACAGCCAATCTGCGATTATCACAGAATCTCTTGATGCCGAAACAACTTTCAAGGAGCCTCCATACAAATGTTGCAAGAAAAGGCAACTTCAATACAAGGGTCATGACGAGGAGTTTGCCAGTGCAGAAACCATTTTCAAACACAATTTCTTCTATGCCCCTGTCGACATAGCTTGTGTATCAGTTGAACAACTATTTGAACAGCTTGACACAGAAATACATGGGGAGTTTTGTACAGTTTAGAGGAATTGCAATCAAACTGTATGGATCCTATGGAACCCTCTCTGATGGCTACTGCTCTGTTAAAATGGCATAGAACTTTGTGATGAGCTAATCCAATTACGGGATGTTACCTCCCAGAAAAGGCTCCCTGTGAGATGTTTTCCAATATATACATGATATGAATTTAAGTGATGCTTTCTCAAATGCTTGCGTAGTGCTGCAATTACTCCTGAGACTTCCAGTTGTGGTTGCTATTGGTGAATGTAGCTTTTCAAAATTAAAACTAATCAAAACATACCTGTGATCTAGCATGGTAGCTGAAAAGCTCAGCTCACTTGCTATACCATCCTTAGAGAATGACATTGCTAAAAATCTTGATCTTTGTCACTGTGAGGCAGTTTACTGAGATAAAAGTTCATAGATTCAAGTTTTGTTTATTTTCTGATATAAGGAAACATTCCTAATTTTGGGGATATTGATTATAATATTATCAAGACTGCTATTTTGCTTTGGGTTTTTCTGAATACTTTTCTTTCGAAAATTGATGTCTGAATCTTGATGATGATCTGAATTGGTCATTGTTATTAAGAATATTTTATTAAGTTGTGTTTTTAAGGTTTGATATTTCTCGTGATTGTGTTATTTGGAAGAGTGTTGGTATTGAGTCTGTATTGTAATTTTGCATTAACTGGTATTTGATTTTTTTTTTTAGTATTGAATTGACTTATTTGAATTTGTTGATAGAGATATTAAATTTTGATATGCCATGACATACTTTAGTTATTGCAATAAGCATGGACAAAAATAAAGTTACTTTGAAAATGTTTAGTCTGCTTGCCATTATAAACAATAAAATATGCATATTTCATACAAATATATGTGATGGGTGGGTGCTATCAACGATTTTTGTCCAGGGCATCTTTTGCCCTACATCCGGCCCTGGAAGAGGGAGCAGTGTGTCACCGGGAGCAATGGCAGGAAGGGAGAGGGTGGGGTATATAATTGGGAGCCACGGAGAAGGCAGGGGGAGGGAAGGGCGGTGTATGACTAGCACCTATGGTGGGAAGGGGTGATGTGTATCCTGAAGCAGCAGTGAGGGACGGGGAGGGAGAGGAGGCCAGCTAAGTGTGACCAGGATCAGTGGCAGGAATGAGCAGAATGTGACTGGGAACTAAGGTCAGGTGGGCGCTGTGTGACAGAGGGTGGTGTATGATAGTAGTGGGAGGGGACGGTTCATGACCAGGAACATCGATGGGGGAGGGGGGCCGAGCAAATGGTGGCAGGAGCAGCGTGTGACCAGGAGGGGGTGGTATGCAGCAGGGCATGGGCGGAGGAGGGTGGGTGTGACTTAAGATCAGTGGCGGGAGGAGGAAGGATCATTGTGTGATGGGGTAGTGGGGGTGGTGTGTGACCTGGAGTTGTTGTGGGAGGGAGGAATGGGCAATGAATGAAGGGGGGGAGCACTGGTAAGAGGGGACAGTGTGTGACCTGGAGGTGGACGGTGAGCAACCGGAAGCAGTATGTGGCTGGAAACAGAGGTGGCCTCTTTCTCTCTCTCTCACACACACGCACTTCTCTGATCAGCACAAGGTTGCTGGCCCTGACGTCAGTGGTGATGTAATAATAGCCAAGCTCCCGGCACAGCCAATAGACTGTTGAGGAGTTCTACTCCCCATCAATGGGAGCGAGTCGGACAGTTCTGCGGTCCTGACTACTTTCAGGCTGTCTGCGATAAGAGGGCCGCCATAGGTCGCACGGTGCTTGCTGCTACTGCTGCCAGCGTCACGGCGGAGACCCGATTTACACCCTTCAACAGCTGCCTCCCTTTTGAGCATGGGGACCAGGAATAAAAATGTCCTCTGGCCAAGCAAGGAAGAGGAAAAACGCCAGCTAGCGCAGAGTGTGTTGTGAGCAGGGACGGGGGTGGGAGCGGGGATGGGGAGACACAAGAGGCTAGAGAAGGCTTCCTCAGAAGTCGGACCATTTATTTTCTGCCGGTTCATGTCAGAAACGGGGGGGGGGGATCTGGTCGGAGTGGTCTGCCCTTGCTATGCCCATGCCAGTGTGAAAAGCTGCTGAGGGAAGGAGACCCACAGAGGGGGGAGAGTAGAGCCTGGCTGATGTGGGAGGTCGGGTAAAGGAAACAAAAGTGTGAAACACGGCAGTCAATGGTGGCTCCAGAAATTTTGGAATGGGGGGGGGGGGGGGGAAGACAGAGAATTTCAGGGTGAGGTAAGTGCCAAGTACCTTTCCCTTCAACCAAAGCGGTCCACCCCTCTCTCCCCCATCGCTAGAGCCACCCCTGTGGCGAGGCTTGCCAGCACATAATGTCCTCTGGGTTTTCTGATCTGACCTGGCTGAACTTAAAAGGTGAGCTCAGCACTCTCTTGGCACAGATGACTTGTGGGCTATTTGCCTACTTCCTAACTTCCATCCTCGTTGATCCCATAGTTAAAAGTTTTTTGTTTCTGTCTTCCCTACTAAAGATCCACCTCTTCCCCCCCCCCCCCCCCTCCCATAATGCATTTGTTTTTATGGTGGGATGAAACCTTCTCCCTCCTACTCATCAGGCTTCCCAGGTGCTGATCGATACTGAGGTGTGGGAGTTTTGCGACCCGTGGCTTGTAAACCTTCAGCCCTACAAGCCCGAACGATAAGCAGTAGTACTGAAAGTAAAACGTTGCCGCCAGCCTCCTGTGAATGGGGGTATTCAGTATGAAGCATCTCCAAAATTAATAGCTTACCAGAATTTGCTTGGTAGGCGTGCATGCTAAAACGTCCTCATCCTCATCTGAATGATTATGGGAACCGCTGTGTCTTAAAATAGCTTGTTTAAGCTCCATGGAACTGGACTTGTCTGCATTTTATGTATCTGTACCGCACCGTGTGCATCGAATAACACTCTAGAAATGTTACTGACCGTGCCTTTGAAAACAGGAAAGGGCTCAGTTTGCACTTTTGCCTTCACCAAATGATAAGGAAGCTCTAAGGCGCTGATGAGGGGATCTTTCATCAGTTGTAACGATGGTAATAACTGCTTGTTTTATCTTTTTTTTTCTCTCCCTTTTCTCAGCATGTAAAAGCTAGATCTACAGACTCATCTGATTGCACTACAACAGGAAGGTGAATCCACCTTAAGAGCTGAGCCCCCCCCCCCCCCTCCCCCCAGCATGCCCGGGACTGTGAAATGGCTGGACAGCTGCAGCGGCGGCAGTTACGAATCGCAGAAGCAATGCCGGAAATCCTCCTTCGCCTTCTACCAGGCTGTGAGAGACCTGCTGCCAGTCTGGGTCCTGGAGGACATGCGGCTGATGGAGGTGCTGCACTGGGAGGAAGGCGGCAGGGTGAGCACCTACACCCCGTCCGAGGCATTGCTGTACGCCGTGGTACACGACCACCAGCCCTATGCCCACTACCTACTGAGCCACTTCCCCACGGAGGCCTTGGCCGGGCCCAGCAAGAGCTTCGGCTGCTGCCAGGCCTCCGCACCGCACCTGGCCATGGCGGTCCGCTACAACCGTGCCAGCATCCTGCTCCGGATCCTGAAAACCATCCAGGAGTTCCCCACGGGCCAGCGGGACCTCTACGTGAATCGGCGGGGGTGTGCCGGCGTGGAGGGCGGCAAAACCCCGCTGCACGTGGCTTGCGAGCTGCTTCGGCCCGAGTGCCTGGGCCTGCTGCTGGGACACGGCGCATCGCCCTGCGCGCTGGACGGCGGCGGGAACGCCCCCCTGGACATCTTGCTGCAGCGGGTTGCCGAGAACCGGCAGGACTTGGGCGCCGAACTGCTGTGCCTGGATTCCCTCTTGCTCTTCTTGCCCGGGGAGCTGCGCTTTCGGAGCCGCCGGCAGCTGCTGGAAGGCAAGGAGCTCTGGCGGGACCTGCTGGGGGAGCCTCTCTTCCTGTGGCTGTCAGGCTCGGGGCCCCCCTCCCTCTTCACCTGTTCAATGCAAGTTTTAATCCGTTCCCTCTCGCCGGCACAGTTCCCTGAAGCTTTAGACGAGCTGCCCTTGCCATCATTCCTGAAACCTCTGGATTTGAAATGGAAAAACTAGAGCGGCGATGGTCTACCTCCCGCCTCACCCACCCGCCAAAACTGACTTCTGTTGTGTGGAAATGCACTGGGGACTCTGCTTAAGCTGCATCTCGATAAAGTGGTAGCACTCTAGCTGCCAGAAAACATATTGACTGGATTCTTTTTTAAAATTATAATATAGATTATATATATATATATATAGAGAGAGATATATATATAAATATTAAGCACTTTACATACCAGATCTTTGGTTTGGAAAAAAAAGGTATTTGCATGCTGCATCTAAGATCAGAAACGTTTTGTCTGATTATACCAAATTCAGTATGGCTCCTAGACCACGGCACTCGCATGATGCAGTTTTAAGAGTAAGTATAGTAAACCAGTTGCACTCATTCCTGGTCACTCCCCAAGCCAGCGGTTAACCTGCCGCCCTAAGCTTTTGTGATACTTATCCTTTTCTCTGATGTAAAAGAACACTAGTGAGGGAAGAGCCACAGCAGACTCCCGCACCACAGCTTGTGGCCTAGACCCGCTGCTTTCTCACCTGGCCGACTGTATCGGGGACAAATGCCTGGGGATGGGGGGGCCCTGTGTACAAAATATTCAAAACTGGCTCCCGGGCCCTGCGGCACCACCTTTCTATTTCAAACCCCTTTGAAATTATGTGGTGCAAATACCGAAAAGCTGACATGACAGCCGGCAGTCCTGCTAGGATAGAGGCAGGAGTCTGCTGTCTTACCAAATCAGAAAGCATAACAGCAAAAATGCAAACTAGCACGGTTGGCTTTGAATTATTCATGTGGCGTTAGCAGCCCCTCAGATTGACTGACTGGGACCATTTTATATGCTCACGATAAAGCTGCTCCATGCGACTTGTTTGTGTTTAAGCTGCTAACACTCCTGCATTTATTTCATACGACAGTTTCCCCCGTATTTCTCAGAACATGCAAGTCCTCCTTTCTGGAAGTTTATTGCTGAACTGATTTAGCTGCTTTTTCTGGTCCTTCTGGCATGTATAAATTGAGGACTGGTGTGCTGTTTATAACAGAAATAAATAGTGGGAAATATGCACTTTTAGGCAGCTTTGGACTTACTGTTCTATTGAAAGGTTAGGGTGAGGTTAAAGCACTTTGGGGGCCGATGCAATTATGTGCGCTGAGAGCGGGTGCTGACTTTTCAGCGCCCGCTTTTTTAATGCACGCATGGCCCCCGCAAGAGGGGGCGCCATGCAATATGGAAATTAGGGGGTTGCGCCTCCTTCCTAACGCAACCCGCCTCAGCTGCCGGCGGTAAACTCGGCCTCGGTTTTCATAACCTGCCTGTCTGCCAGTAATGAAAACGGCCACCGAGTTTATCGGATGCATTAGGGGGTGGATTAGCGCCTATTTATCCCACATCGAACTGTGGGTTGTACAGTGCACTCAGCCCCTTTGAGCTTGTAGCACGTGAGATGCTACATTTAATGAAGTTGTTGTCACAGTATTTTCATAGGGTTTCTGTCAACTCCTGGGCTTTAATTGGAAAGACCATGGACTACACAAAAAACCATCCACCCCCTTCAATTCAACCTTTACAAATGAACATATTTTTGGCATCTGCTGCCATTCTAAAAAATAAAAAAAGGCTGGCTCTGTGTGTAAGCAATGCCACGAGTACATCCCTCCATCCTGTGGATCTAGCAGCCTAAACAAAGCAAGCAGAATCTTCTGCAATTATCATTTAACCAAAACTGGCACCTTCTGAATTTTCAAAACCATAGCTTAAAAACAGTATGAACTGGAATAACAGTAATCCCTTCCCCTGTTCTCTGATTCCACACAGCGCAGGCACAGAGTCAAGGTGAGGGATCATGTGACGCTGCTGTCCTGCCTCGTGCTTGTAATCCAGTATAGGCATGCTCCATTAATAAATAGCATCTTCCACGGAAATCAAAAAAATGTATTGGCTTTGTAAACTGAGAAGTACATTAGTCTGAGTTTTAAAGATAAGATGAGTAATCACATCTAAATAAATATGAACCACTATTTTCCAGGAAACAGCTACATTTTGCAGAAGCAAAGAATTGCTGAGTAACCGTATCACAAATTCTGGTGGTGGATTTGCTTCAATCTGTAACCACTTTTAGCTAGCAAAGAAATGACTTGCTGTTCCAGTTGCCCCCGTTTGATTCTTCTATCCACCCACTTATTGTGTAAGCTTGAGCAGAACTGGGTTTAAGATCTGTGCATCCACAGGCGCGGAAGAGTTCCCCCCAGGGATCCCAGGGTTTGTGAGGAGACTCCAGCACGGGATGCCTCTCTCCCTGCCTGAAG
Organism: Rhinatrema bivittatum; assembly: GCF_901001135.1. NCBI lineage: Eukaryota > Metazoa > Chordata > Amphibia > Gymnophiona > Rhinatrematidae > Rhinatrema > Rhinatrema bivittatum. The sequence continues at coordinate 38,795,645 of NC_042618.1, read as the reverse complement.
GAGATTGTGCTCTGGTACCCTACAGTGGCAACAAAAAAAAAGCACTCGCAGTGGTCCTTTCGGCCTGCATGGGCTCTGTGGTAGCCCTATCCCCTGCTTCCTAAGCAAACCTGTGCAAGGGGTTAGGCCACTGCAGGACCTGGCAGTGGGGAGGGGGGCTTCCTCATACTTTCACTTTTCTTTTTGGCTGCTGTGAATATCGGCTTACGTGCACACTGGCCTTTACTTTTCTGTACCATCTCAATTTCAAGCCTGGCTGGCATCATGAGACCTTTAAAATCTGACACCATAGGCAGCTGCCGGAGTTTGTGGGCCTTTACTTAACCTTCCTCTGCTCAGCTTAGGGCCCTATTTGCCAAGCATTTTCCCCATGCACACAAAATGGGAGAAAACCTTAGTAAATCAGGCTTCTAACGTGTTAACCGAGATACCAGATCATGAATATTGTAACCCAGTGGATTATCCTGTGTGCACTAATAGTTATATGTATATAATAAAGGTTGCCAACATATTATCCTCTTTTTATACTGCATAATGCAAGAATATGGTCTGTACTGCAGCTAAAAGAAATTTCAGCAAAGCAGGTGATTCCCAAGAAGAAAATTCTCGTTTGGGTGTCAACTGTCCATTCATCAAAATGTATCCTCACTTGTTTATTGATCTTACAGCTAGGTCACCTTTTCTTATCCTTTTTGTCCTGTTCTAAAAAAAAATCTTAACCCAAATCCTTTTTTCAGCTGTCTATACTGTATATGGAGCCACGGGACAGCTGCATGGGATTCTGGTAAGGATCAAATCAGCAGGGGGGGGGGGGGCGCCTATTGAAATCAGATTTAAAAAAAACAAAAACAGGCGTGTTACTAAGCACTTCGGTTTTATCTGCCAGCTGAAGTATGTAAAAATATTTTGGAAGCCCTGTTGCTTTACAAGACTTCCTTTTTCTCATGTCACAACCATGTTTACAATTGAAAAGGGGAGCCAAGACAATACAATTACTGAAACACTTCACCTGCTATGATTGCCTGCAAACCGTGGGCACAGCTGAATTCACGAGTGACTCTCGTGGCCGTCGTGCTTGGACTGTAACGTGTCCCTGTCTTCCACTGCATGATTACAGCCTGCAGGAAAAGATTGTTCTGTGATGACCGCTCATGCTGAAAAGGACAAGAAGAGTCATCTCACCTGCCTTTTCAGGCCTTCTATGAAGTAACGCAAGGACACCGAGGTAGAGAGCATGTCTGTCAATGACTTAGTACGAGCAGCCTAAGCCGAGAGGTGGGAGGTTAACTGAGGGGCGCTTTGAAGACTTAACGACAATGAGTGAAAACTTTGTTGGAGGGGTTGTGGTTGCGAATGCGCACGCACACAGTTCCACGTGCATGTTTACACCTTCCTGTTAGCGTGGCAGATCAGTGTCACTGAAACAGCATACAAGCGGTCCATGCCCACATGTGCACTTTCCATACTTGTTATTCACAAAACAAGAGGTGCTGTGAAGGCACCCGGGTTGGAGACTAAAGCAGCATCATTTTGCTCCCAGCCCCACCTCCAATAAAGAAGCCGAGAGAGGCAGATCACATGCCAAGGCTCATTCCAGAGGCCACCAGATCTTCACAGATTGTTGCTACTGTTGCTGCCTTCACAGCTGGGCCTTAGTCTGAGCCCAGAAGCTTCAGAAGAAAAGGTCTGGGGGGGGGAAGGAGGGGGCGTTGATGAAGAACACAAAGGCCAGTGGAGTGTGTGCTAGGGGGTGGAGGGTCAGAGGTGCTTGGCCAAGAAAGGGAAAGTTGAGACTGGGGGCAGGAAATGCTGACCCTAGCTCTATGAATAAGCACATTATATCGATCTCGGGTCCCCATAAGTGGAATCTGCCTGGTAGGAGACCAGCAGTGTTGTACATGTGCACACAGGTCTGTGGCTCCAGCAGAAGCCACTTGGGGGGGGGGGGGGGCCTAAGCACATGGGCTGACAGGGCACGCAGTGGAGAATCGGCAGTGCAGGTTGGTCCAGGCTGCCTCTAAGAATGAAAAGAAAGGGAAAGGATTTGGATGTGTTGCAGTTTAGGGTGCTTCCCTTTTAGGGTCAGCTCTGAGATGGCCAATTTTAAAAGGATGATACAGAGGTTTTTGTCTCAAGGGCATATGTATAAAATGTACAAAGATATCTTACAGCTGATAATATAGATTACAGGTCACAAAACTTTACGGCTGTTTGCTTTGCCAGTTTAAATTTCTCTCTTTGCTGAGGCTCCTTTTGCAGTATGCTTGCTTATTTACAGCAAATAAGTGGCTGTTAATTAAAAAGGTAGTTGAGAAGAAAGTAGAGTTTAGTTGTCCTTTGCGATTGCACTGCACTAAACACACAGTCAGGGCTTAGGGTACTAATGCCCTGTGAATGCCTAGACTGCTTTTCCCTCCACCATGGTTGGTGGGATGATGTAACTTCAAACAAGCAGACAACATTACTTTTTGTTTGTACTTTTATCAAAATATAGCCACACACTTCAAATTAAGAAACCTTCTCAAAACTTAAAAACTTTGAAAAAGAGATACATCAAGTGGGCAGCTAAGAATTCAAACTATGGGCCATCATTTTGTGCCTCTAGTCCAATAAGGTTTTTTTTAATCACAATAATTTTTTGTTTTTCAAGGGTTCAAACTTCACATAGTGACAAACAATCCCCCAAATAAGTAAAACAAAATGGTGTTGATCCCAAAAAGAAATCACTTGAGCTGAAGATCACTCTCTCTGTTGCTGTACTACAAGTCCAAAGATCATACTTATCAAAAACCTCTCGCTTAGTCTTGCCCCTGCTTCACAATCTGTCCTGACATTGATGTTTTGGCCAGTGCTGCAGCAGGGGAACCGGTGAATGACTACCAACACTTGTTGGAATGATGTTCCAAACAAAAGCCATCCTTTCTTCTCTTACTTCACAATCATGACCTATTCTTCCAGAGCTTGCCTCCTGTGCACTATCCCAAGACAATCAAAATAATCAGACATCTGAAAACATAAAAGGACTTAACAGACATAGGGAGTTAGAAAGCCCATCGGCCACAAGAAGCAGCCAAATTATTACTCTGCTAGCCCCTTCCCCTTCTCTACTACTACTTACTATTTCTACTAAAACTTGTACAGTGCTGTGTACAAATGCACATAACAGATGTAACCTCTACAAAACAAGGGCTACAGTCAAAACAAACATTCAGGGCAAAGAATAAATGAAATTCCCTAAATCCTCTATTGAAAAAGGTTCAAAGCAACAAAGCTATGATTAGGAGAAGCAGGGGTTAAGATTTTGAACCAGCCTCCAAAAGATGGGTTTTCAGAGGGAATTTGAACAAGGCCAGATAGAAAGCATGCTGAACCAAGTCAGGAAGACAATTCCAGAGTTGCAATGTAATCTATGAGACACTTATATATTTGGTCCTTCTCTCCCTTTGTTTATACCTGATTAAGGAACTACAGCTCCCAAAAAATAGTCAAATGTACAGCTAGTCCAATAAAAAGCTATAACTTTTTTTTTTTTTTAAAGTTTATTGAGCTTTATTTCCACAGATTCGAAGTGGACCGATACGATCCACACACCACCTTACTTAGAACAGCTAGTGCGACGTGGTGTGGCTCTCTTCCAGTCTGTCTATACCCTTTTAGACTGCAGAATACTCTTCTAGGTGAAGTCTCACCGATGATGTGTACGGAGGCATTATCACCACCTTTTTTCTCCCTAAGCACACCAACATTCCTCTGGCACTGCCAATCACTTCTTTCACTGTTTTGACAAATGGGGGGGGGGGAGCTCAGAGTGCTCCTCCCACTGGATTGTTCCGGGAGGTGAAGGGGCTGAATGGGCCTGCGGGGTACAAAAAGAAATAACGAGTGAAAATAAAATGCTGCTCTCTTCTTAGTTTGGAAGAGAGACAGCACGATGATGAGAACTAAGCACTCACAGGAGGGCTTTCTGTTTGTTTACATTTTGAATCAGCCATACTAAAGCAGGTCACAGCTGTGGGAACCCAACAAAAAAAATTAATTTGTTTGAGAATCTGGCTTGTCGACATTTTTATTAAGTCAATGGTTTTTGGTTTTTTTTGTTCTGTTAATGTGCACCACACCTGTGGGTGCAAACAGGCAACAGCCATGACGTGTCTACAATTTGTTTATTTTCTTTACTAGCCGTTAAGCCCGTAACAACGGGCTACATTAACATTTTTTTTTTCAGTCCATTTCCTTACCCCTCATTCTCCCCTCCCTCCCACCTCCCCTCACTCTCTTCCCCCTCCCCCCACTCCTTCCCCTCCCCTCCCTCATCACCTCAGTCACTCTCTCCTCCCTCCCCTCAGTCACTCCTCCTCTCTCAGCTCATTCACAACCCCTTCGGATAGCGCAGACGGAAGATCTCCGGGGGAGGTCCCTCCCTCGCGCTCGCTGCCGCCCCCGCCGCTACTGCTCGTCGCTGCCACCACTGCTACTGCTCCTCGCCCGCTACTGCTCCTCGCTGCGCCATCTTTGTTACAGGCAAGCTCTGACCGACGTGCTGCCCATGCATGCGTGGTAGAGTTGCTCGCTACTGCGCATTTGCGGCAGGTCGGTCAAGCTTCATTTATCTAGTAGATATTCCATCGTTCAGCACTCCAAAGCAGATCACATTCAGCTACTACAGGTACTTCCCTGCCCCCAGAGGACTCACAACCTAAGTTTGTACCCAAGCCAATAGAGGGTGAAGTGACTTGTAAAAGGTCACAAGCAGTGGCAATGGGATTTGAAACCTGATTCACAGCCTGCTGCTCCTCTAAATTGTGAATGTGATAAAGAGTCCTGGTCAAACTCAGTGGAGGGCTGGAAAGGAGGTGGGGGGCTGAAAAGGTTTATGCCTAACAGACTATCAGGGAGCTTTCATCCTTAGACTACCCAACTTGCAACATGACAGACTCAATAAATAAATATGTCAGTGAAGAATTTGCACCCGGCTCCAGCCCTCTGACAGAGGTTTCACTTTCTTACATGGTTTGGGGCTCTGGCGACATGAAGCACTCAAATCAGCAAGCAGTTCCCTGCTGGAAGCAGCAGCAGGAACAAAACTTACTTCTCCCACCATGATCCATTATTGGGGGCTGTGGGGTGGAGCAAAGGATGGCCAGCTGAGAGATTTGGATTGGTGGTGCAAAGAGTAGTAGGATGATTACTGTTTGACTCTTGCTGCTGGAGCAGGGTATGCCAGTATCTCCTATTAAAATGCCAGCATTTGTCTAAGCCAGTGTGTCCCGTGAAAATTGCAAACATTTACCTTAGCCTAGCTGTTATTTTGCAAACTGGGTCACAGCCTTGGTATTGGAACCAATTCCCTACGTATGTTTTCTATGGGAAAATCAATTTTGACTCGTCATAATTTAGTCTTGAAAACCGAATCTTAATTGTGAGAACTTCATGTGTAATAAGAGGCAGGGTAATGTAATTCAGAAGTCAATTTTAGTTGTTCATGGGGAAGGCATTTACCTGAAACAAAAGGTTTTTTTTTTTGAAAATTGCCCATGCACCAAAGTGGATGTGCTGCTAAGGCATTTCTGGGGCCAAGGCTAGGTTGGGGGAAGACAATGCAGTTTTGCATTTTCAAAACTATATGCACTCTTTTCACAGGAAAAGCAGGAGCAAAATGGCTGTAGGTACTTTTTTCCAAGGCAATTTTCAAAGGGAAAGTATGCATGTACTTTCTCTTTGAAAATTGGTGCAAAGCCCTGCAGATAAATGACCTCCGGCCTTTGCACCTGTACAGGCAGATCGGCATATTAACCCTTATATAGTGATTTTATTTTTCAGAATGGTGGTGTGAATACATGCAATTATAGGTTTTGAAAAATAAAACAAATGCTAACATAACTAATGCTAGAGTAGCTTGAGATTCAAACGTCATTGTAGCACCTATGATGACTCTTCTTCCAATGCCACAGCCATTGGGTAGAAGAAAAACAAATAGAGCAACTCTAAATTGAATACTAGGACATCTTCCAGGATGATGCAACATCGAATTGATTTATATTATTGTTTCAACCAGTGATGTGTTACCAAGTACATATCAAGGAGCTTCGGCCAACTCCACTCCACACAGATGCTTTGTTCTCACAAAATAATTTAATAGAAGAGGCTCCCAGTAGGTTCCAGGAATCCCCCCTCCAGCACAGCACTGATTTGAACAGAAGGATAAAGTCAGTGCTACCCCAGGGAGCATGCTCCACTTACTAATATCAGGTGCCTAATAAACCCACCTCCTGAGTCAGAGACCAGGCCAAGCAAAACATGACATTAGCTCAGTATGACAGCTCCACAGGGTCCTATCATTTAACGGCATGAAAAACAAAGGCCCTGAGAAACCAATCAAAATAGGCCCCTGATATTTCCAGCACGGCAGGACTAGCTTCTCTGATCTCCCATATTAAGAATATAATGTTTGGAGCTAGCAGCAGCAATCAACAGAAAGACAATTATTGGACTGGTGATCGGATTATTGAGCAGCATGTAAAGATCCTCTGTGGCATGGAAGTTCAAGGGTGTGAGCTCATTTAAAATAGTCAAATCAGGGAGCGTGCTGACGTCACCAACGGGAATGGTTGCATAGGGCGGAGAGCTCCCGGCACAGCACGGCAAAACTGACCCGAATCACCGGCTTAAGTTTTTTCTCGCTGGCAAAATTCATACTCGGAGGAAGGTACACGACCGGCGATGACATCCAAGCGAAAAAGCCCCAATTTGACACAATTTTCATACCTTAAATCGGGAGAAGACTCTGGCGCTTCTAACCCGGAGCAGGCCGCAGGCGAGGCCTCCGAGACGGAGCCTGATCACGCGACGCCGGCATCGCTAGCTGAGCTAACTACCCGTACTGAGCTCAGAGAATGGTTCATCGATTTGAGAAAAGATTTAAAACAACACAAACAAGACTTACTCCACTCTATCTCTGAAGTCTGTGAGGACATGGCGGCTCTCGGCCATAGAGTCGATGACTTGGACACCAGTGTGGAGGGTCAGGCCGACCTCCTACATAAAATGGCGGCCGATCATCAGCTAGTTCCGGTGGAGCAGCTGACCCTTGCCAAAAAGGTAGAGGATCTGGAGAACAGGTCACGTCGCAATAACATCCACATACGAGGCATACCCAAGCTGCCGGAGTACACTGACTGCAGGGAAGTGGCGATGTCTATATTTCGTTTCCTGATGCTGGCCGGCTCTGCAACCAATGCAGATAATGAGGCAGCCATGCCTGCACTTCATATTGAATGGGCCCATAGAACACTAGGGCCACGGGTAGCAGAAAAACCCAGGGATGTCTTAGTTTGCCTGCAGTCCTACCAGGAAAAGACCCTCCTGTATAATAAATCGCACACTCAACAGGAATGGCTATGGGAAGGTCACAAGCTGAGCATATATAATGATTTAGCGGCTTCAACACTACGCAAAAGGTTCGAACTGAGGCCAGTCACTTCATTATTTCAGGAGCGCAACATCAGATATAGATGGACTTTCCCCTTCAGCCTCATGTTTACAGTAGAGGGTGTCTCATACCGTGTAAAAAAATTTGAATGAAGCACAAGACGTTTTCAGAAAAGCTAATCTACCTCTCCCCAGAATGGAACAAAGGTCAGAGACAGCAAATCTCAAGATGGTGCATACACCATGCTGGCAAAGAGTGGGTAACAACAGGAGACTAGAGCGGCAGAAGGGATCACTGTTGGATCGCCAGCAAAAGGATGCCAGCACAGCACTTCGCTGACTACACAAACGCATAGGGCACCCAATATGAGTATCAATGTGATTTGGGACGGTACAAAGTTTCAAGTTTAATGGTTATTAGGCTGGGGAAGCAACTCACTGCTTGGTGTCTCAGATCTCTATGTTTGGAGGTATCCAAGGGTGGGATACGCATTGGTGGGTTGTAGGGGGTCTAATGTTCATGAGCTGTAGGCTAAGGTTAGTAAAAGGCATCTGTAATGCTATTTATTGTATTGATGTATATTTTGTTGCTATATGTGAGAGTATCATTGAGGCCCGAGACGCAGAGGGGGATCCTAGATGGTATACCTGGACTATGCAATGGCTCTAAAAATATGGTCCCTTAATGTTAAGGGCCTTAATACACACGTCAAAAGGCAATACTTGCCTTCTGGAGGTGGCACCAGCTGGGGTTTATATCAGACTCTGGGCACCAGCACACAGACTCAAGGCACAGGTTCCATGTGCTAGTACAGAGTGACACCCCTGGCCAGTCTATTAAAGGTATCACAGCCTGCAGAATCTCCAACAACTTATTGTATTCAAAGAAACAAAAACTGCCACTTGTGTAGATATAGCATTAATCCAGGAAACACATATTCACAAACATCATGAAAAGTTCCTATATTTCAAGGAATATCCTCACTCCTATTTAGCGGCTAGTACAAAAAACTCCAGATATACCGGGGTGGGTATTTTTATTGCCCATCAGGTAATTTTCGAGTATCAGTCCCATATAGCAGATCCAATGGGACGATATATTTTACTAAAATTGCAATTTGATAAAAAGGTGATTACTATTGTGAATTTATGCGCCCCAAATACAGATCAGAGCGCCTTCCTACGCTCCTTAGCAGATACCCTCACTACCTTTGCGGAAGGCGACCTGATCTGGGGGGGACGGACGGACCATAATGTTATACGTAACTCCCGACTGGATACTTCTAATTATAGAAATCCAGGAGCTTGGAAAGCTACGGCAGAATTATCCACCATAATGCGCAGCTGGGGTGTTGTAGACATTTGGAGGCAGAGGAACCCAACCTCTCGCATGTATACGTTTTATTCCAACCCTCATAATTCTTACTCAAGGATTGATTTCCTACTTATCGATAAAAGCATGCAAAATCAGGTGATATAACCTGGTCTGATCACGCCCCAGTATAGGTATCCCTTCTGGTAACTGTCCAGGACTTAGGTTCCCACTATTGGAGGTTTCGTGAGGATTTACTTAGGGACATCAATCATCGCAATGTCTTCCTCAACTCTATAAAGGATTACTATAAATTAAACACGGGGTCAGTGACAGATGCAGGATCGTTATGGGAATGCTCCAAAATTGTTATAAGAGGGAGGGTAATAGCCTTAACTTCGGCCTTATGAAAACAAAGGGACAAAAAAACGAAACGAACTGACACGTATGATATGCATATTAGCTCGCCAACACTCCCACACGCTATGTGCTAATACCTTACGAGCCCTACGAGCAGCACGCATGGAGTTGAATCTACTTGAGTCTTCTCAAATAGCTCATGATTTAGATCGGGCGCGACAGAAATACTTTGAGGGACATAATAAGGCTGGCCGCCTACTGGCTCGGCAGTTGAAACTGCGTCTTACCCAGAATAACAATGCGAAAATTAAGAACAGGCAGGGTCAGATGATCACTGCAACACAGGATATACAAGACTGCTTTACACAATTCTAGTCCCTCTTATATAGCAAAGACCAGGCTATCACCGCTGATGCTATAGATCAATATCTAACATCAATCACACTGCCTCATCTTACAGAGACTCAACAGCAGTTACTAGATAGTCCCATTACTATTATGGAAGTACAAATAGCGATACATGACCTTAAAGCAGGGAAAGCCCCTGGGCTTGATGGATTTACGAGGGGTTATTATAAGACTTACAGCGCACAACTGGTCGGGCCCCTTACTGATTTTTTCAATAACCTCAGAAATGGAGATCCACTACCCCCGCATACCAACATAGCGGGCATAACAATTCTGGTGAAACCTGGACGGGACCCAACCAGTGTGGCTCGTATCACCCGATATCATTGCTTAATATTGATTTAAAGATATTGGCTAAAGTGCTGGCTATGCGTTTGAACACCATTTTACCACCACTTGTTCACAGAGACCAAGTAGGTTTTATACCACAGAGAATGGCAGCGGACAATGTCCGAAAGGTCACAGACATATTATGGTGGGCCAAAACTGAACGGATCCCGTTGGTGCTACTAGCCATTGACGCCGAGAAGGCTTTTGACCTTGTACACTGGGACTTTCTTTTTGCCGTATTACTTAAAATGCACTTTGGATCTCGGTTTCTGAGTTGGATAAAAAGCCTATATAATGAGCCAGTAGCTAGGATTAAAGTAAATGGAGGATATGGCGATCTATTTCCCATACAAGGAACCAGACAGGGTTGTCCCCTGTCACCACTCTTATTTGCTCTATTTTAGAGCCACTCACCACCAAAGTGCAAGCAGCGGACAAGATTACGGGTATTCAAATGGGGAACATGCACCTAAAAATCTCACTTTTTGCAGACGATATCCTTTTGACCCTGACTGACCCAGTTAATTCTGTAAGGGGAGTGACAGAAGAGCTGCATGCTTTTAGCACTGTATCAGGATTTAAAATCAATTTGGATAAAACTGAACTGAATATTTCAGCTTCTCAGCCCGTTGTTCAAATACTGAAGGACCGGTAAAATAAATGTGCTGCCTCGTCTCCTGTATCTTTTTAATATGCTACCCATTTACATTAGCTCCGCTATCTTACAGTCCTAGCAGAAGATACTGTTTGACTTTATTTGGCGAAGGAAGCCTCCCAGAGTGGCTAGGCGGTTGCTCTATCAGGGGGTTTAGCGGTTCCCAACCTGGAATGGTATTACGCAGCGGCACAATTAACAGCGGTCACTGATATGCATAGACGAACCTCTGTGAAGCAATGGGTGCATTTTGAAGAACATATAGTGGAGGGGATGCCTTTGGCGGCAATGATATGGCAGCCCCGAGACACATGGTCCATGCGGGGTAAATTGTCCATGGCCCTGGAAACAACTATGAAGTTGTGGGCCAAATGGAGGGTACAGCTGGTGGGCAACGGGGTCTATTTTCATTCCACTCGTCTATATTATAACACATTATTTACAGCGGGTTGTGAACATCGCTCATTTCGAGCATGGCACGACAAGGGCATACATCATGTAGAACACCTGGGGGGGGGGGGGGGGGAGCACTGATGACCTGGCCAGAAATTCAACGACTCTACCAGTTGCCAAGCAGGGATTTTCTTGCTGGCTAGCAGATCTTACATTTTTTGCATTCCCCACAGGTTGCCTCATCTTTAAACCAGGGTAAGGCACTGTTTGAACACTTATGTGAAGACATTGATAAGAAAAGAGGCATGATTTCAAAACGGTATGCTTTGCAGTCACTGTCTGTAGTTCAGGCACACCCACATGTTCTGCATTGGGAGGAGGATCTGGGTCGTTCATTGCAACCAGATGAATGGATGCAGATATATATCTCTGCCCGTCGATGCTCCGTGTCGGCCATGCAGCAAGAGAACTGTTATAAATTAATTACGCGGTGGTCTCTAACTCCGCAAACTCTACATCGCAGATACCCGTAAGTCAGTGAGTTCTGTTGGCAGGGCTGCAGTCAAGAGGGTTCTTTCCTACACAGGTGGTGGTCTTGTGATCATGTGAACAGACTTTGGACAGAGGTCGCGTCTTGAATTATTGGCTGCACAAGGTGTTCTAGATGCTGAATTTATGTTATTACACTATCCTCAACCATCGCTGGATAAACCACAAATAGCGTTTTGTCAACAAGTTTTTATTGCCACTAGAACTGCAATTGCTAGCTACTGGAAGCGGCCAGATCTACCATCTCTCCCCATGATACAACAGAAAGTCCATTTGTCCTGTAAAATGGCAGCAATTACAGCGGCAATACATGATAATACATCCAAATTTCAAGCGATTTGGACACCATATATACAATGGGAGAACCATCAAGCTAATCAGTAACTACTGCGCTTCCCATTTTAGACTTTGGGTTCACCTGGATCCCTCACAGGTCATCCGTCTATATTTACTATGCATCTCTAGCCTTACAGCAGATTTATTGCATTATATACAGCTGCTTACATGAGCTCATGGACCGGGGGGTTTGGGTTACGAGTATGTTGATTTTATTGTTGCATTCTGATTACCGTTGTGGTACATGCTTCATAACCTGTATGTTTATTGTGATAATAAAAATCATAAATTGAAAAAGAAAATAGTCAAATCAATATACAGGTAAGCCACACCATTTGTTTCCTTACTTGCTGGATTCATGATTGATAACAGCTAACAAAAGTAACTGAAAATAAGAGAACAGAATGTAGTTTTGGTGGGAGGGAAACTAATTATGGAAGCATATTGTGTAACTTCAGCAACAACCTGTCCAAGGCTGGCAGACTTGTTTGGCAGGACCCTGTGAGTAAAAGGTAGGATGTGCAGACTACCAGCTCTTCCCCTTATCTGATGCAATACTTGGGTTTCTTGGACTCCATCCTCTTCCTGCACAGCCGGCTGGAATGCACTTTGGTGAACGATTTGGCACGGTGTACAGTGCCGGCTCTCAAGAGGCGCAGGGCTGAGAAGGGCAGGCTAACGGATCAGAACCAGACCCTGGAGGATCTTGCACAAATCCTGCTGCTAGCAGCTTCTCCCCCTTTCACAAACCAAAGCCGACACGATTATAACTGTTTAAAATAATAAAAAGTCTAATTTATTGTACTTGTCTCAAAAGCACAACAACAAAAAATGAAACTGAGTTAAAAATAAATAATAGTACAAACAGACAATAAAAAATGATTGAGGGGATAACGAGGGACCTTCATTTGCTGTTTTTATTGTTCATTATTTTTCCAGGGAATTTGGTATGGTTTATTATAACAAGAACAAAAACAGGAGAAAAGCAGTGGAATTAAATGACTCATTTTTCCGGGTAAATATCAGAGTTTATTTTGGTGGACAAAAGCCAGCACAATAAAACAGATTCTCTCACCCATGCAGCAGCATAATCTCTCTCTACCCCCATCCCTTGCCTAGAAAGTCCCTCTTTCTCCCTACTCCCACCAAGAATCTCCCTCTCTCTCTCTCCCCTCCACTGCAAGAGCATCCATGCTTACTGGTGGTGGCTCTCCATTCCTCCTCCTCCTTGTTTGGTGACTTGGCTTGCTGCAGCGACTGCACTTCTGCTTTTATGCACAGCCAGGGAACCTGCTGGGAATAGGTTCTGGTATTGAGGGGGGGAGCACGTCAAACAAACACATCAGTGGCACCAGACAGCAGACCTTTTGGCTGGTGGGGGAGGAGAGGCAGGGCTGAAATGTTGCATCAGTGAGCGCTTTCACAGGTGTAGCGAGTACATGCTCTGCCCTCACTGGCCTCCAGCAGTGCCTGGAGGCCTTGAAATGCTACCTCTGCAGCTCCTTTCTAATCAGCCTAAAATTAGGGAGAAAATCGGTTTAAACCAAGTGTCATCTTTGGAAAAGTCCAGGAATTTATGGGTAAAAAAAAAATCGGTTTAAACTAAAAGTGATGGACTCTAGGGATAATCTATCACTTTCAAGTAACAAAAATTAAACCGCATAAAAAAAAAAAAAAGCATCCAGCAGATTTTAGACAAGCTTTTAACACTAATTTCCAAATAACGGAAATTATATACAATATTAAAATCATAGCGAGGAAACGTCGGTGAGTACCATCAACATAACTTAGAAAGGTGCAAGGCATCAGGAAGGAATATGGTTGGAGCCCTGTGCAATGCCTAGGAGAGCAAAAAATAATTAGTTGGGGGATCATGCGAGAGATCTTACACTGGGGATCCCTCCCCATGAGGGCTTCTCGGAGTCCCCTGCGTACATTTCACATTCATCTTAACTCTAGCTCATTTCCTACCAGGCTCCGCTTTTGACCTCGTTTCCAGCTGACAGGCTTAAAAAAAAAATAAAAAAATCTTGCTATAGGATTTATTTATTTGGGATAAACAGAAGGCCTTACAAACCTTTTTGCTGGGTCTACTTGAACCCTGCAGATTTCTTTTTAAATTGATACAGACTATAATATGGCTTCTAAATAATGTTAGAATTTCCTCTTCCTCCTCACTGGGCATTTCATAGCTGTTACAAAATAAAGGTTATGCATGTGCAGGAGTTGGAGACATGGCAAAACATGTTACTCTACATGAAATCACTAGCCACAAGTTTCCTGTAACTCGATAAAAACATGAGGGTTTCTTGTTTTTTTTAAGTCAGGTTAAGGCTTCCAATAAATCAAACTGAAACTGAAAGATTAGGTTTCCAAGTGCCTGTTCCCCTGATGCACGACAGGCTTCGGCTGTCCCAAGTGCAGAGCAGAGTGGAAGAGTCAAATTCAACTAGTTAGCTATCTAACATTAAAACGAGACAAGTGTATTTTACAGCATTAGCTGAAACAAATACCGTTAAACTTTCAGTCAAAACAGTTGGTAGTGTGAACAGCACATAAGTGAATTAGATTTAACTTCAAATGCACCTATTATATAACATTTAAAAATATTTTGCCATGTTTTGTTTCCATGCAGAAATATGTCAATGCATACAGGAAGTATTTTAGATTATTTGATGTTTGAATCAAGGAGGAAAAAAAAAAATATAAAAAATGTGTTTGATATTGAAGTGTTAGGTTCAATAGTAGCGTGCATGGCAGGTTACTTATACACCCTTACTGCTTTCATGGTGCTGTAAAATAAGTGCTGTACTAACCAAGATGATAACCTATAAATGTGCTATAAAAAACATATCATCATACGTCTTAGCAATTCTAGTACGCCGAGTCCAGGGGGCTAATGTAATAAGCTGTACACTGAAATTCTGCACATAGTTTCTTGACGCACACTAAAAAAAAATCGACTCCCTTTGCAGTAAGCTAATAGTATGCTAATGCGTCAGGAGTTAAAGCATGCTAATCTGAAAATGGGCACAGAAGACATGCTTACCGTCCATAAAGTAGGATTTGTGCACATAAAACACGCTAAAAACATATTTTGTGCGCAGTGTCTTCTGTGCCTGATTTATGCATACAAAGCACAAGTTGGGTGCAGAAAATAAATGCATTTTCTCTGCACACAAAACATGCCTCTATGCATAAACTGTGTGTTTCTGCACAGAAATTCTGAGTACAGGTCTCCCACACCACAAATTCCAGGTTTAGCCGCCTAGACTAATGTTAGCCCAAGTAACCATCCTCCATATCTGACAAGGACTTGCATTTCCAGCATTAAGAAATTCTGAGCTAAGCCTACGAGCCAATGCCTTCATTAACATGATATTTAAATGGAGGAGTGTGTGCATGGCTCGGTGCACCTTTATTACATCAGGTAAGAGATTAGTGTGCTACAACAGTTACATGACTAGGAGAGCCCCCGGGGGTGGCAGCGATTTTAATGTGACGTAAGCAGCTTCGTGTCCCACACCGGAGTGCACCGACAGCCGTTACTCACTACGCAGCTCGGCCTGCTCAGATCTGGCAGTCCCCCCCTTCAGATGACTTCCCATTCATCTTCAAATGTGTCGGTGCGCGTGGAGGGGGAGCCATCACTGGCTTTCTGCGAGCCCTGCAAATGGCTGAAGCTTTTTGTGAGGCGCTGAAGGAGTTGTCCAGAGCAGCCAATGGCCCAGAGCTCATCCATAGGTGTCACTGCAAAGAGACAGCATCAGGTTCAGTACCACCAGTTACTATTGTAAGCCCTCTGTTCCCAACTTGGTTTTGTTACTTTGCTACCATTTAAATTCTAACAGGTGTATCTTTTCAAACTTTATTAATATATATTCATTAGTCTGCACATCGGTGCCATGTATGTAGTGCAAATAATAAAACGCTCTTTCCTTTTCTCACTATTCTTATTTATGAACAATAAAGTCTTTGAACTTACTTCTTTGCAAAAATCAACTTGAAAAAGTGAAAAACTATAATAGGGACAATCTCAAGATAGCGCTGTTTTATAACATAAGTCACTTAAGGACCAGCTCCCAGAATATTTTCTCTTGGGGCTGCAGGTTCTGCATGCCTACACATAGTTTTAATTCACTTTGGGCAGTTTCAGATGTCTGACTCTGGGCAACAAAGAATAACTGTAAGTAGCCTGCAGCTAACGCTCACAACTACTATCCTGGAACTGTGGATCCTGAAAATTCACTTCTGGGCGTGTGTTTTAGCACAAGCTTTTCATGTTGTACCATCTTATGATAAACACGGCATGTTACTGATTGTCACCCGAGTAGAAAGGGAGCTGCTCTGACAACTGAGGAGAGCTTACATCAGGGGGGGTTGCGAACATTTTCCTTCCAGTATGACGCTTCCTGTCCGATGTCAGCAACATGACCACTCGCAGAACTTGCGGGCTGGCTATGCTAATCTTGCGATAGGGGAGGTTTGAAAGTGCTTGGAATGCCAGCATCAGAGGATTAGCATTGTGCTGGTAAGGTGGAGGAACGGGCTGAGTGATACGCCTCACGGAGGCAGGATTTCCATGGAGGTGACCAGATTTTTGTCAGGGGGAACACTTTGGAGAAGTCAAGGATACTGGTGGGGATACCATCCCCTTCCCTTCACTCCAGAGAAGGCATGGTTTTTATTGTAGGGAGTCTCCCCTACCCACACAAGAATCATTCAGGGCTAACGTTCCCCAACCCGTACAAGAACTGGTCTATCAGGTCTAAATGCTGAGTGTTTTTTTTACCAACCCCCTGGCTTATATTACTCATGGTAATCATTACCAAGACTGTAGCATGGTTTACATATCACAGTACTAACGTGCCTGTCAGACAAATCATGTTTCCTGGAATTCTCTTCCAATAATCCCCGGCAGGGTTTTTGTCCGTGATGCCATACCGACGTGCTATGTCTCCATTCGGGCAGCGCGCCCACACTGTCCTTGTACTTAGGGCCAACTGACATGCTTGTAGTCCTTCATGAAAGACATGAACACAAAACCAAACCATGATGCGTAGTTACAATTAGTAACGTCACATAGAAAAATAGGAAATGACAACAGATAAAGACCGCAAGGATCATCTAAGTCTTCCTATCCCTGACGCAGTATCTCAGAGCCTACCTGATCCCAGGCTTTACCCTTGCACCTATTGCTATTCTGTGCTTTTCCTCTTCTTTCTGGAATTCTGGGACTGTCCCATTCATCCTTTTCAGGAAGAAATATTTTTAAATGTTATTCCTGAGTCCACCTCTTTTGAGCCTCATAGCATGACCCCTTGATCTAGGGCTTTCTTTCCACTGAAAAATTCTTGCTTCTTATATGCTATTCATACCTTGGAGGTAAACAAATATCTTAACCTTTAGATTAAAATAGCCAAGTCAAGCCCAACAGGTTCAATAAAGCAGATTCATTCATTTGGCACTCAGCACAAGCATTTCTCCCTCTTGCATTGAGATGCACTTTAAGATATTTTCTATATAATACCTGATACACTGCCAAATGGTCTACTTTATAGCGGATGATTTTGAATTTATTCATTGGCAAGTTTCTGAAAATTTCAATAATGAAATCTCCACCATAGCAATGAACAATAACCATGACAATATCCTCTAGTAATTATGTGGCATGAACAGAATGGTGTGGGAATAGCACTCTACAGCCTTGAAACGTGCATTTCTGAAGATTTTTTAGAAGAATATTGCAAGGCTTATTCCACACATTTCTAAATGTTATTTATTTATTTTTATATACCGACATTCGATCTCAATTGAGATATCACATCGGTTTACATTCAGGTACTGTAGGTATTTCTCTATCCCCAGAGGGCTTACAATCTAAGTTTTGTACCTGAGGCAATGGAGGGTAAAGTGACTTGCCCAAAATCACAAGGAGCGACAGTAGGACTCAACCCCTGGTCTCCTGGTTCATAGTCCACTGCTCTAACCACTAGGCTATTTCTCCTTCCTTAAACCACTTAAAATTACAACAAAATCTGGGCCTAACAAAGATTGCCAATATTGGTTTGCTGAAGCTGCAGTACCCAAAGATTAAAGCAGTACTACATCAAATCAGAAAAATCTCAGTCTTCCTTTTGACTATAAGCTTTAGAAACTAACAGCATGTGCACACCTTTTTCCTCCAAAGCAAGTGTGATGATGTAAAAGATAATTATTACGGCATAAAAAACAAAATAAAGCGAGCAACGTTTGCATAAAACAAAACGAGGTAAAGTGAAAGAGAAAGTAAAAAAGACCGTGAAAGAAAAACAAGAAGCAAAAGACCGTGGCAAAACAGTGAGAAAGAGCAGAGCGCGGGCATGTGCTAAGGAGCAGGCAGGTTGATATTCTGGGTAATAAAGGGTAAAAGCAGCTGCTAGCCTGCACTGGTTCCAGGTCTTTTTTTGATAAGTTATACAACCAACAAACTAAATACAGTAAATCTAGGAGTTCTCAACATCTAATGCAATTTAGAACATTAGATGTTGAGAAGTCCTCTAGGTGCTATTTTAATCTTTTACCTGGTACGTGTTCCCAGTCAGTGCCAACCGGCATCTCCTCTGTGACTGCGACTCTCACGTACACATTCCATCTGCTATCGATGGCCCACAGCATCTGATCATCGGGACTTGAATGAACACTGATTAAGCTGACGCCTACTGGCTAGAAACAAACACATTTCATTTCCTTTAATATCTGTGGTAACTTCTAAATTTAACACTACATCCTTCCAATTCCCCTTTTTTAAACATAAAAAATTCCTATAAATTAAACTGTTCAGACAAAAAAAAAAACACCAAACAGAAAATAAAAGACAGAAACATCTACAGATTAACGACAAGTTTACCGACTCCAAATCTTCTCAGCAAGGGACAGGGCCCACGCAGCTTTTAGCTCCTGCACGTTAGAATTTATAACAAATCGGTTTTTACCTGAAAGATATTACTGGGCAGAAGCACCTGTGCTAGAGATAATGAAGAAGACACTTAGCTGGTTAAATCAGCCCAGTCTGGAACATGTCCCCTTGGCTGGCCCTTCCACAGCACGCATGCTGTTAGGCATTCACAAGCCAGCTCAGTGGCAGTGGTAATGGATTTACAGTGGCTTGCAAAAATATTCGACCCCCTAAAAAGTCAGCAGATTTGTGTGGATTACAAATGATACTTACACCGATTGTTGTCGACAGTATACTTATTGAAAACCAGTATGTGCTTAAAGTACATTTTCAAAGTCACAATTCACTATTTTTCTGCATGGTTTGTAAAATCAAATTAAAAACTGAAAAATGCTGCCTTCATAAGTACTCAGCCCTTGTGCTGTGGAAGCACAGATGAAAGATATTGCCCTAACAACTGGCCTCTACCTGTGAATCATTAAAATAGGCCAGCTTTTCTGGATAAAAGACCCCCTTAACTCCAAGTACCATTGGTCAGACAGAATCTGAAGGAAAGCTGTGAAAACGAAGAACAAAGACCATTCTAAGGAAATTAAAGATAAAGTTATAGACATGCACAAAATAATATCCAAGTGCTTGGATATCCCACTGAGCAGCAGTGGATCAACTGTGAGGAAATGGAAGCCAAATTATACCACCCAGACACTGCCTAGACAAGAGAGTCCCTAAAACTCAGCACCAGAGCAAGGAGGAGACTTGTGAGGGAAGCCACTGAGAGGCCAACGATCACTTTGAAGGAGCTACTGAGTTCAGTGGTTGGGAGTGGAGGTCTGCCAGTCAACCATATCAAGAACCCTGCATACAACTGGCCTGCATGGGAGGGTGGCTAGAAAGAAGCCACCCTCCCACAAAGCGCATCTGGAGTTTTTCAAAAAGCATCAGAGTGACCCAGCTAAAATGCGAGATAAGGTTTTGTGGTCAGATGAGATGACAATGGAGCTTTTTGGCCAAAATTCAAAACGCTATGTGTGGCACAAACCTAAAACTGCCCATTCCTCAGCAAACACCATCCCAGTGGTTGTGGCTGCATCATATTGTGGAGATGCTTTTCCTCACTGGGGATGGGCATCTTGTTAAAACTGAAGGATGGATGGATGGCGGAACATACAGGGAGATACTGCAAGACAACCTGCTTCAGTCTGCTAACTTGGAAGAAAGTTCACCTTGCAGCAGGACAATGACCCCAAGCACAAGGCCAAACACAGGAGTGGTTGATCAATAAAAAGGCGAATGTTCTACAATGGCCAAGTAAAGTCCAGATCTCAATCTGTGACACTATTTGAAAATTGCAAGTCTATAAGCGTCATCCAAACAACCAGAACAACCTGGAGCAAATCTGCCAGGAAGAATAGGCAAAAATTACTCCCAAACAGTGTGCAAAGCAGGTAGAAACTTACCCCCTCGCTCTTAAAAGCTGTTATTGCAGCAAAAGGTGGTTCTACCAAGTACTAGTCTGAAGGGGTTGAATACTTAAGCAAGCATTTCTAGTTTTTAATTTTATTTATATAAAAAATGCAGAGAAATAATGAATTATGGCTTTGAAAATTTACTTTAAGAGCATACTGGTTTGCAATAAACATACTCTAACAATCTGTGTAAGGGTCATTTGTAACCCACATAAGTGACTTTTTAGAGGGTCAAATACTTTTGCAAGCCACTGTAAGTTTAGATTTTTTTTCTTTATTGGTAGTGGGAGATTTTAAATCATCATCTAGATGAACTGTATTAGAGATCAAACATTTTTGTCTATTCTTTAGTCCTATGGTTTGATGCATTAGTTGAGTGAGCGACCCACCATAAAGGCCAAATTTTAGATCCGATCATTGGTTTGACTCATTTTATGTATAAACTGTTTTTATTGAGTTTTCAAATTATGCAGCACATAAAGTACAATGAGGAAGAGGGTTTCTGATTCTTCCTCACAATATCAACTCCAACAATGACATACTCAACTGTTTCCCCATCAGGGTTGTCCCCCCCCCAGCCCTTCCCTGTCCCCACCTCCACCCTTCCCCGTCCCCACCTCCACCCTTCCCCGTCCCCACCTCCACCCCTCCCTTTAGGCCATGACTCTTTCATTTTATCTAGGGGCAATTAAGATGTCAGATGACAGATCTGGTGCCTTAGTCAGATCATATCATGCAGTACTGCATTTTAGTATTAAGGGGAAGCAGGAGTATTGTAGGAGTAATAATGTTGTGATGGGTCATAGGGCAGGAGAAAGGTTGAACCTATTGACTTTTGTGATCATCTTGAGTCCAGAATTCCCCCAGAGAGTGTTGAGGAAGTAGATCAATTGGTTAAATCTTGGATGGCATTGCACCTCGTACATGGATTCCTCAGCAGAAGTTTTCTTCATTGTTTACAGAAGAGCTTCAGTTGATGTGGAGGCAGGTTCATCGGTTGGAGCATATTTGGGAAAAAAATTTTGCTCCCTTTCAGCACGGGGTTAAAGGAGAAAGGAAATGAATAAGTATAGGAGATGTACGTTCTTCAGAAAAATAAAAGGCCTATTCCAACTCTTTAGATCAGCTAAAAATGTTAATAAGGAGGTATTTAGAATAGCTAAAGGATTATTAGACTTCTTTTTTTCAGAGTAAGATTCCCTGCTTGTTAAAGTAGTTTATTAGTACTCAAAATCTGTCTAGCATATTAAGTACCGAAGACATCCCTGAAAGCGGAATTAGCAAGGAAGAATTTGTTGGAGAGGGGATTCAAAACCAAGATCTTAGAGAGTTTACCTTGATAAATAGAGTGGATCTTAAGGTAATCCTGAACTTTATTAGATCTACTGGTAACCCCCACTCCTTGGCTGCTTAAGGCAATAAGAACATAAGACTTGCCATAATGGGTCAGATCAAAGGTCCATCAAGTCCAGTACCCTATTTCCAATAGTGGCCAATCCAGGTCACAAGTACCTGGCAGGAACCCAAAGGGTAGATAGATTCCATGATGCTTATCCCAGGGATAAGCAGTGGATTTCTGTAACTCCACCTTAATAATGGTTTATGGAATTTTTCTCCAGGAACTCGTCCAAACCTTTTTTAAACGCAGCTACACTAAGTGCTTTCACCACATTTTCTGGCAACAAATTCCAGAGCTTAAGTATGCATTCAGTAAAAAAATATTTTCTCTTATTAGTTTTAAATGTATCACCTAGTAACATTATTTTGTATCCCCTAGTCTTCATACTTTTTGAAAACATAAACAACCGATTAATGTTTACTCATTCTATTCCACTCATTATTTTATAAACCTGTATCATATCTCCCCTCAACTGTCTCTTCTCCATGCTGAAGAGTCATAACCTCTTTAGCCTTTCCTCATAGGTAATCGTTCCATTCCATTTATCATTTTGGTCACCTTTCTCTGTACCTTTTCTAATTCTGCTAAATCTTTTTTGAGATGTGGTGACCAGAACTGCACACAGGACTCAAGATGAGGTCGCACCATGGAGCGATATACAAGCATTATGATATTCTTTGTTTTATTCTCAATTCTTTTCCAATTAATCCCTAGCATTCTATTTGCTTTCTTGGCTGCTGCTGCTGCACACTGAGCAGAAATTTCAACATATTAACAATGATGCCTAGATCCTTTTCCTGAGTGGTGACTCCTAATGTGGAACCTTGCATTGAGAGCAATAATTTGGGTTACTCTTCCCTAAGTGCATCACTTTGCATTTGTCTACATTAAGTTTCATTTGCATGCCCAGTCTCCCAGTTTTGCAAGGTTCTCTTGTGATTTAACAACTTTGAATAATGTTGTCTCATCAGCAAACCTGATCACCTCATTCATTCCCATTTCCAGATTGTTTATAAATATATTAAAAAGCAATGGTCCAAGAACAGAACCCTAGGGGCAACCCACAATTCACCTTACTCCATTGTGAAAATGTACCATTTAGCCCGACCTTTCTGTTTTCTGTCTTTTAACCAGTTTGCAATCTTCAATAGGACACTGCCTATCTCAATTTTATAATTTCCTAAGATTATTTACACTTTCGTATAATAGAAGGACTAGGGGGCATTCCATGAAGTTAGCAAGTAGCACATTTAAGACTAATCGGAGAAAATTATTTTTCACTCAACACACAATAAAGCTCTCGAATTTGTTGCCAGAGGATGTGGTTAGTGCAGTTAGTGTAGCTGGGTTCAAAAAAGGTTTGGATAAATTCTTGGAGGAGAAGTCCATTAACGGCTATTAATCAATTTTACTTAGGGAATAGCTACTTCTATTAATTGCATCAGTAGCCTGGGATCTTCTTAGTGTTTGGGTAATTGCCAGGTTCTTGTGGCCTGGTTTGGCCTCTGTTGGAAACAGGATGCTGGGCTTGATGAACCCTTGGTCTGACCCAGCATGGCAATTTCTTATCTTCTGGAAATCCAGATACACTATGTCACCTGGCTCACCTTTATCCACATTTATTTATGCCCTAAAAAAACAGATTGATGAGGCAAGACTTCGCTTGCCTATCTAAATGTTCAGTAATTTTGTTTTTTATGATAGTTTCTAACATTTTGCCTGGAACAGACATCGGACTCACTGGCGTGTAGTTTTCTGAATCACCCCTTGATCGCTTTTTAAAAATTGGCGTTATGTTGACAATCCTCCAATCTTCAGGTACCACAGATGATTTTAATGATCATTTACAAAATTTCGAATAGCAAGTCCACAATTTCAGTTTTCAATTCTTTCGGCACTCTGAGATGAATTCCATCTGGTCCAGGTGATTTGCTACTCTTTAGTTTGCCAATTTGTCCTAGTATATCTTCCAGGTTCACTGAGATTTGTTTCAATTCCTCTGAATCATGACCTTTGAATATAATTCCTAACATGGTTCTCTCTCTTTCACCTTCCTCAGTAAAGACCGAAGCAAAGAATGAATTTAATCTCTCCGCTTTGGCTTTATAATCCCTATGAAGAGTGAACTTGGTTGTGCAGGATTGTAAATAGTTAATTGGTACAAGGTCATCTGCCCAACTGTTTTAAAAAGGACTGTGATAAAGATAGTACTGAAAAAGCCCAAATTAGATTCAGACTTATAGAAAAGATAATGACTAATCAGTTGTCAAATTTTTTGGAATCTACTGGGAGATTGGCTGATACTCAATCTGGTTTATGTCCCGGCCATAATACTGAATCAGTTTTAGTATATTTATCTGATGATGTTCTATGTATTTTAGATTCCGGCCAATTTGTTTTTGTTAATTTATTTATTTATTTATTTAACAACTTTTTAATATACCGACGTTCGTATGGCACATCACGCCGGTTTACAAGTAACTCAAAAGGAGGAAATTACAATGAACAGGGGAAGGGAGGTGGGAGCAGGCGAGAAAGAGGAGAGGGGTGAGGGAGACAGGAGAGGAGGGAAAAGATAGGTAGCATGGAATGGAGAATAAAAGAACAACTGTTAAAATAGCAGGAACTTATTTACAGAAGGATCTATTTACAGTGGTTGCAACTAAAGTAAGATTGTTTACCTCAGTTTAACTGTATAATTTTGTAAATTGCAGTACGAAAAAGGGAGGGGCGGAGGGGGGATGGCAATGAGATATTGCCTTAGGATAAGGGGGGAGGGGGGAGTAGACACGGAGAGGGGTACTGGGGGTGCATCTAGGTTTGGTTGGTTTCAGGATAGGCCTTTCTGAAAAGCCAAGTTTTTATACCTTTTTTGAAGGTGGCCAGGCAGGGTTCAAGGCGGAGAAAGGTGGGAAGGGAGTTCCAGAGTGTAGGGCCCGCTATGGTAAAGGCCCTTTCTCTCGTGGAGGTGAGGTGAGCAATTTTGAGGGAGGGGGTCTGTAGGGTACCTGCGAGGGAGGATCTGGTTGGACGGTTGGTTATGCGGAAGTGAGGCAAGTCCTTGAGCCAGGGGTTGGTTCTGTAGAGCAGATTGTGAAGGATGGTGAGGGTTTTATACTGTATACGGAAGGTGATGGGTAACCAGTGGAGGTCCTTAAGTATGGGGGTGATGTGGTCTCTTTTTCGGGTGTTAGTTAAAATTCTCGCCATGGCGTTCTGTAGGATTTGTAGGGGTTTGATGGTGGACTCTGGGAGGCCAAGGAGGATGGAATTGCAGTAGTCCACTTTGGAGAGGATAGTGGTCTGCAGGACTAGTCGGAAATCTTGTGTGTGGAGCAGTGGTTTAAGCTTTTTCATGATGTGGAGTTTGTAAAAGCCCCCCTTTAAAAGGGATTTAATATGAGCTTTGAAATCGAGGCGCTGGTCTAGTTCAATACCAAGGTCTCTAACAGTCAGTGGTGTAGCGGGGGGAGAGAGTATGTTATTGGGGGATGTAAGTTCAGGTTGATTAGATATAATGAGTATCTCAGTTTTTGAGGCATTAAGAGCAAGGTGGAGGTTGGATAGAAGTGAGTTGATGGCTGTAAGATAGGAGTCCCAGAGTTGGAGGGTTTCTTTTAGTGTGTTTTTGATGGGGATGAGGATTTGAACGTCGTCGGCATATAAGAAAAAGTTCAATCCTAGGTCGGCGAGGAGGTGGCACAGGGGCAGTATATAAATATTGAAGAGGGTAGAGGAGAGTGAGGACCCCTGGGGAACTCCTTGTGTGAGAGAAATGTGAGAAGATTCAGCTTTGTCAATTTTCACTATGTATTCTCTGTGGGAGAGGTATGAGGAGAACCAAGATAATGCAGTGCCTGCGATGCCTATTTCTGCTAGGAGGGAAAGTAGGATTTGATGATTGACCGTGTCGAAGGCAGCTGAGATATCAAGGATGGCGAGGAGAAAAGATGTCCCTTGGCCCATACCTATGAGGATAGTGTTGGTGATGGCTAGCAGGAGATTTTCAGTGTTACGCTCCTTACGGAATCCAAATTGGGATGGATGTAAGATGTGGTGATCCTCGAGGAAGTCAGATAATTGAGCATTGACTACCTTCTCGAGTACTTTGGCAATGAGGGGCAGGTTGGATATAGGACGATAGTTTGCAGGGTCAGAGGGGTTAAGGGAGGGTTTTTTGAGGAGGGGCTTGACGACAGCTATTTTGAGTGGGTCTGGGACTAAGCCAGATGACAATGAGCAATTGATTATGTCAGCTAGGGATTTAGCAATAGAGGGGGGCATGGAGAGGAGGGTTTTTGTGGGGATTGTGTCCGCTATGTGAGAAGCTGGTTTTATCTTTTTTAGGATAGACTCTATTTCCGAGGTGGATGTGAGGTCTAGAGATTTCAGTGTAGGGCCATTATGGTTGGGGAGCAGTGGGGTAGGGATGGGCTTGGGGAGGAAGCGCTTGATGATGTTTGCAATTTTGTCGTGAAAATACTTTGCGAGCTCTTCGCATTTTTCCTTGGGGTTGCTTTCGTGGGATGCAGGATGGGAGGGCTTTGTGAGGTCAGCAACATAGGAAAAGAGGGCGCTTGAGTTGAATTGATAGTCATGGATTCTAGAAGAGTAGAAGTCACGTTTGGCTTTGAGGGTAGCTTGACGGTAGTTGTGTAGGGTCTGTTTGTATTCTGCCATATGCGTGGGTGTGGGTAGCCGACGCCAGATGCGCTCCTTCGATCTGAGGGTCTGCTTTAGCTTTTTTAAATCATTGTTGTACCATGGTTTCCTATCCTTCTGAGAGAGGGGGATTTCTTTGTGAATCAGGGGGCATAGTTCCTCTGCTATAGAGCTGGTGATGTTGTTCCATGATTGGAGGGCAGCATCGGGACTTGAGAGGTCTAGGGTCTTGGTGGCTGTTTCAATCGCTAGGGATATGGCCTCAGGGAGGCAGGGTTTACGGAAGGAGATCGTTTTTCTTTGAGTGTGTGGAGTACAGGGGGGGGGTGTTGAGGGTACCAGTGGCATTAATGATAAAGTGGTCAGACCATGGGACTGGGGTGGCTACAGGGGAGTTGTGGACTGAGATGTGGGAGTTGACAAAGAGTAAGTCGAGGGTGTGACCTGCTTTGTGCATCGGGGAGGTGATGGTCTGTTTAAATCCTAGGGCTGAGAGGGAGATCAGGAGGGCTTCACAAGCGGAAGATGGGGGGTTAGAGTCCATATGGAGGTTGAAGTCTCCGAGGATAATTGCGGGGATGTCAGGGTTAATGTTGTCTATGAGAAACTCAATGAGGGGAGAAGGGTCATGCTCAAGAATGCCAGGGGGGGCGTAAATGAGGCAGACTTGCAGGGTGGTGGATTTAAATAACCCGATTTCCAGTCTAGGAGGGGGGAGGTGGGATGCAGTTTGAGGTTGAGGTGTTTTTTTGTGGCCATGAGTAGCCCTCCACCTCTTTTCTTAGGCCTGGGGATAGAAAAAATGTCATAGGTTTGGTGGGGTAGCTGGTTAAGAAAGACGTGGTCTGAGTCTTTTAGCCATGATTCTGTCATGGCGCATATGTCAGGATTGTCATCTGAGAGGAGGTCGTGGAGGATGGGAGCCTTTTTGAGTATAGATTGTACGTTGATTAGGGTAATAGCTAGGGTTGCAAGACCTAGAAATTGGGTGAAGGGAGAGATCATGATAGGGATTAAGGATTTACGGGAAATAGGGGGGTGAGTATGTATGGGGTAGATTTTACGCAGGTGGGGGTGGTAAGTGATAGGGATAGACAAATGGCACATTTCACATAAGATGGTAACGGTTTCACTAATAAGGCAAATAAAGAAAATATGTCCCAGTGTGCAGTAGTAATAAGGCAAATAAGGCAAGAATAGTAAATACAGCAAATAGTGAGGCAAATATGGCAAATATGTCCCAGT
Organism: Rhinatrema bivittatum; assembly: GCF_901001135.1. Lineage (NCBI taxonomy): Eukaryota > Metazoa > Chordata > Amphibia > Gymnophiona > Rhinatrematidae > Rhinatrema > Rhinatrema bivittatum. The sequence continues at coordinate 38,768,165 of NC_042618.1, read as the reverse complement.
GTGCAGAATGCACAAGCACAAACAAAATGTCCCAGTATGCAGTAGTAGCAGAAAATAATGGTAGTAGTACAGATAGGTAGCTCACATGTTGGGGTGATCCATTCAATTGATAGATGGGCAGCAGAGGTTCCGGGCCTGGAGACTGGAACAAATCCCCTGGGCGAAAGACGGGCTATCCAGCCGCTGTGAGGGTGTTTGGGGTTGATGGTTTGCGTCACAGGTGGATTCGTGCTGTCCAGTGGTTCACGCTGGGAGGTCAAAGGAGCGGCACAAAGGAGCGCACTAAGGGGCAGGCCCCTTAGGTCGCGCTCCTTCGGGCGCGCGACACCTGGCTCGTGACGCCAGGAGGCTGCGCCGAGAATTTAAGGGCTTTTTTAGTGCCCTCTGATAGGCCAAGTATCTCCTGTGGGCGTGGCTCGGAGGCAAACGGCTGCGTTCGTCGATCGGGTCAGCGGGGCTTGAGTCCCTAGCGGGGCGGCGCTGAGCTGGAGGGCTGGTTGCAGCTGGAGGAGGTGAGCGGCGAAAGGAATGCTGGCCGGGAGAGCCCTGTATTTAAAGGGGGCTCTTACCTGGCTTCCGATTCGCGCTGATTTTTGGATTTAAATGTTAGTACTTCCTTTGTTGGCCTGCTTCCGACTTCTGGCTTCTGATTGGGTGGGGAAGCCACTTCGGGGTCACGTGGTCGCGGCTCGGAGGCAGACGGCTGCGTTCGTCGATCGGGTCAGCGGGGCTTGAGTCCCTAGCGGGGCGGCGCTGAGCTGGAGGGCTGGTTGCAGCTGGAGGAGGTGAGCGGCGAAAGGAATGCTGGCCGGGAGAGCCCTGTATTTAAAGGGGGCTCTTACCTGGCTTCCGATTCGCGTTGTATACTTTTTGCTATACTTACCTAATGCATTTTGCTATACTTACCTAATGCATTTGATTTGGTATACTTGCATTTGATTTGGTATACCTAATGCATTTGCTATACTTACCTAATGCATTTGATTTGGTAGTGCATCATATTTTATTAGCAAAATTTCAGGAAGTGGGTCTTAAAGGTAGGATTAATTTGTACATTACTTCCTTTTTTGCAGGATTAATTATATTTGGTGTAAGTGAGTGATAATTTTTCTTCCCCTGTTTTAGTAAAGACTGGCATCCCTGAAGGGTCTAGCCTTTCCCCTTTATTATTTAATATTTTTAACCAACCTTTAGCTAAGATGTCATCTGGCATATTTATGATTCCATCATCCAGTTCCTGGTTCTGGTTGGGGAGAATATTAATGAGTCAGGACTGTTTCTAAATTTTTGTTTGATGGACTTGTCTACCTGGTCTAAGGAGAGTCAACTGATACTCAACAAGGGCAAGATGGAGCTGTTATATATTGGGAATAATGTGGAAAGTCTCTTTGTTGATTGTTCAGCCAATGGCATATAATACCAGCTTCTGCAAAGGTTAATAGTTTGGGGGTATTAATTGACTAGTTTTTCTTCTGAACCTTATGTAGGTTTGGTTACTCAATAGCCTATTTACAACTACAAAATGTCTGTCAGTTACATCTGTATTTGGATTATGAAGCACTGAAATTAGTGGTTTATGTACTTGTTCTCAGTTCTTTATTATAAAGTGTTGTACTTGGGATCACCTGGTAGATTGATTTATAGGCTCAAATTGCTTCGAAATATGGTTACCTGGCTGAAATGAGGTAGTTCTAAATTTGAGAGCGCTACCCTTCTATTTCAAATGTTTCACTGGCTTCCAGTTGTCGACAGAGTGAAGTTTAAATTATTAACTTTAACATTCGGACTATTAGGGCTAATGGCCCATTATATCTGTGGAAAAGGCTCAAATAGTATTTGCTTCTGAAAAGGAATCTCAATCTCAATCAGATGTTTGAATTCCTTGTGTCAACCAGAAGAGGGATCCAGTAGACTATACCTGGATTTTCAAAAAACTTTTTATAAGTTTTCTCAAAAAAGGCAGTTGATAAAAAGCATCACGGGACCACAGATAAAATTCACTCCTAGATCAAAATCTGATTGAAAAACAGGAAAATGGGTCTAAATGCTCAGTTTTCACAATGAAAGAAGGTAGAAGAATGCTGGGATCTGTGCTGGGAGAACTTTTTTTTTTTTAATAATTTTTATCTTTGTGATAAATATTCATAAACTATCCAGATAATGGAGTAAATTATAAGATGGCAAAGTTTGCAGATGATACAAAATATTTTCACATCAAACAAAGTGATGATAAAGTGTTGCAAACAAGTCTCACAAAACTGAGGAGGGCAGTCCTAGTTTTTCAGGTGACTAGGCTCTCTCTTTCCCCCCCTCTTAGTCCTCTATTCCTCCTGTCTGGCTCTCCCCACCTCTATATGTGCCTCCGTCTGAAACCAAAACAAGGAGCAGGGCTGGATTTAAGATTGTGGCACACACAGGCAGTGCCACGGCAATGGGTGCCCCTTTGAAGCTGTGCTGACACGTGGCACTATAGTGGGCAGGAGCTGGCTTCTCTTTGGCACCTTCAAAATCGGGCACCCTAAGCAATTGCCTATTCCTAAATCTAGGCCTGTGTAAGTGAGGCCACCACAGCATGTACACCCTTTCCAAGTTCCTGCTTGTTTGTTTGTTAGCCCTCCACCTCTGCTGGTATTGCTGCTGCAGGAGACCAGATGGCAGAAGTGGGAGAAGACAGACAGACAGCCTGGGATTCTCTTGGAAAATCCGGACGTCTTGGGCTGTCTGATGAAATCTGAATGATCACACACATTGTGAAAATAAGTAGATTGGCAATAAGGTGGCAGATGAGTTTCAACACTGGTTAAGTGCAAAGTAATGTACATGGGGAAAAAAATACAATCTGAACTACTTATATACAATAGTGGCTTCCAATCTGGCTGCTGCACAAAGAGACTCAAAATAATTAGGGCCTGAGCTTTTAAAATAGAGAGGCTAGAAATATTTAAGATCAAGAAAGGTGTGGGTTAAATAAACAGGAAAATAATATTGACTCTCTCATACTACAAGAACTAGTCGGCACCTGATGAAACTGTCAAGAAGCAGGTTTAAAACAAACAAAATCAAGTCCTCCTTCATACCAAAGCCAGTTATAACAGCCAGATCATATTGGCACAAGACATTGAGGTGGCAAATAGTATCACCGAGTTTAAAAAGGCATTAGACCAATTTCTAGAAGATAGATTTGAGAACAGGCAGAAATGTCACCCTGAGTTCAGTGTGCCTCGAATCATGATGGCTAGAAATCAGAAGGGTCCGGCCAGGGATGGACAGCACTACCAAGTCCGGCTTCTTAAATACTTCCTTTAAGTGGAGTGAAGGAGTAGCCCAGAGGTTAGTGCAGACTGAAAACCAGGGGGGGGACGGACAGTGGTCAAATCCTGCTGGCGATCCTTGTGACCTTGGGCAAATCACTTCGCCCTCCATTGCCTCAGGTACAAACTCAAGAGGCCTATGTACTTCTGTGGTTTTAGCCTCATGAGGGTACACAGGCAGCCAGATTTTATTTCTCACATTTATGATCCCTCCCACTGTGGGCTCTGGGCGAGAACAACATAAAACTGATACTGATGATCTCAAAATAACAAAAATAAAAATAGATCAAAATATTTTGAACTAACTGCTGTCATTTAAGCTGCCTTTTATGCAAGCCCATATATAAAGCACTGCGGTAATACAGATGGTTGATAATCAATGACAGAGGTCAAATGATCTCTAGTAAGATTTGATCTGAGGCCTTCAATAAGATGCAATTGATAAAGATAAAGGTTTTTTTTTGTGTTAACAATGTGGGCCTGCATAGTTAGTTCTGAGTCCAAGACTACTCTGAACAATCTGATCTCAGGTTTTATAGGTAACACCTTGCCATCAAGGAAACTAATAATGGTAGTATATCCACTGATGCTTTCTTCACCCAGAACACCTCTGTTTTGTGGCGTTTGAGAAGAAATGTATTCTGAGTTAGCCAACTACTGATAAGAGCTAATCATGAGGTAAGTTTCCTCAGTCTTTCAGCAAGATCAGATCCTAAGTAGATTTTCTTCTGCAAAACAAATACACTCTAGGCCTTCCCTTCTTACCAAGAATCCTATTTGCAGAGTACATATATATATTAAATATCAGCGGGGAAAAGCACAGAAGCCCCGCGGCACCTCCTCTTCACCCCATCGGAGTCCTTTAAATTCAGATAGTTGGGTTTTAATTTTGACACCACCTGGGTCCTCCGACTTAAGGACTTAAATAGTCATCAACATCAAGGTCCAAGAGATGCTCAATTAATTCTCATGCCCGTGGTGTCGAAAATGGCTGAAAGATCTATAAGAGAGTCCCCAGCTTTATCTAAACTTCTTGTGAGTGTCGGCCAAACTGACCAGCAGACTTTGTGATAGAAATATATAAAATCATGAAGGTGTGAAGCAAATAAATAGGGAAATAATATGGACTCTCTCATGCTACAAGAACTAGATAGCACCTGATGCAATTGTCAAGTAGCAGATTTAAAACAAACAAAATCAACCATAATCAACTAACAGCCTGAGAGTTTTGATATAAGATACAGTGTTGGCAAATATCATCATCAAGTTTGAAAAGAGAGTAGACCTATCTCTAAAAGGCAGGTAACAGGCAAGGATGTCACCCTAGTTCAGTACATCCCTAAACCATGACTGTTAGAAACTGGAAGGGTCTCAGACTGAGCAACGGTAAGTCAGCTAGAGAGTCAAGTTCCAACTGATCTAAAACGGTTTACTTATATTTCTAAAGTCGCCCAACCTGCATTTTAAATCCTGAGGCTTTTCCAAGGGACTACTCAAAAACAGCAAAGATGGCCGTTTCTTACAGCTTCCCTCTGGGTACCTCCTGAAAGGGCTCTCCCATTTCCGAGCCTTCGGTTAGCAGCAGCGTCAGCACTGATCTCAGCCGACCACTGATGACATCATGGGGGCGTATTTGGATAAAGTGGGTGGGGTTTCACAGCCACCTCATTTTTTTTTTTGGGACCCAGCAGTTTTTTTCTTTTCCTCCTTTGGGTTTCCAGCTCATTCGGAACAGGGGCTGGAATCTGGTGCCAGATCCTTTGTTCACAACATACATTTTATACCTTAAGAACATAACATAAGAACATAAGAAAATGCCATACTGGGTCAGACCAAGGGTCCATCAAGCCCAGCATCCTGTTTCCAACAGTGGCCAGTCCAGGCCATAAGAACCTGGCAAGTACCCAAAAACTAAGTCTATTCCATGAAGCCATTGCTAATGGCAGTGGCTATTCTCTAAGTGAACTTAATAGCAGGTAATGGACTTCTCCTCCAAGAACTTATCCAATCCTTTTTTAAACACAGCTATACTAACTGCACTAACCACATCCTCTGGCAACAAATTCCAGAGTTTAATTGTGCGTTGAGTAAAAAAGAACTTTCTCTGATTAGTTTTAAATGTGTCCCATGCTAACTTCAGGGAGTGCCCCCTAGTCTTTCTACTATCCGAAAGAGTAAATAACCGATTCACATCTACCAGTTCTAGACCACTCATGATTTTAAACATCTCTATCATATTCCCCCTCAGCCGTCTCTTCTCCAAGCTGAAAAATCCTAACCTCTTTAGTCTTTCCTCCTTTCCTTTTGGAGCTTCTGATTTTAAGTGTTTATACATTGTAAATTTAGGCATTTATTTTCCAGCTAATTAGGGGTTTTTGGGAGGTACCAAAACTTGGTGTTTATCTGGTGCAGGTGCTATTCTTGGTGGGGGAGGGGGGGGGATTTGCCATCGTGACATGCTCTAAGGTTCTGAAAGAACTCCAAAATGAAATTTCAGATCTATTACTAGTCATTTGTAACCTATCATTAAAATCATCCATTGTACCTAAAGACCAGAAGGTGGCCAATGAAATCCCAATATTTAAAAAGGGCTCCAGGGGGCGCTGTTCGCCACGAGGCAAGATGGACGTCCTCGACTGAAGCTCCGGCGTGCCTCCACCTTGCAAACCCTATTAAGCGGAACTCACAGCTCACATTTTTATCTCCCTGCCTGTCAGTTACTTTGCTAACGATCTGGGTGATGTCGGTGAAAAAAAAGGGTCCGGATTTGCAGAAATTTTCCTTCACCAAAGCGGCGGCGGAGGTGCGGAGGATAGGGCCCGACATCTCGGAGTGCGCGATGGGGGATGAGGAGAGCGCGGAGACGGAGGCCCCGATTCTATCCCCCCCGCATGCAGCTGACCCTATATCTAGTTTGGCGGACCTCCCTACCAAAGCCGTGATGCGAGAATGGTTCATAGAGCTGCGGGCTGATATGAAACATAACAAGGAGGAATTACTGACTTCTTTTGCAGAGCTAAGAGACGACTTTTTAGCCCTCGGGCAGAGAGTCGACGAAATAGATATCCGGGTGGAGCAGCATGCTGCAGACTTGTCTGAACTCACAACCGCAGCTGCGGGAACCCAAAAAGAGCTTGCCTCCTTGTCTGATAAAGTGGAAGACATGGAAAATAGGTCGAGGCGCCAAAATCTTAGAATTCGTGGCATTCCCGAGACTGAGGAATTTGCTAACTGCTTTACTGTAGCGGCTGAATTCTGCGCCCATATTTTGCAACAAGCACCGGCAGACTTACAGGCAGCCGCTACCTTCGGAGAAGCGGACATTAAAATTGAGAGAGCACACCGCGCGCTGGGGGCGCGACATGATGGGAAACCGCGGGACATCCTAATTAATTTTCTCAGCTTCCGTCAGAAAGACTATATTTACACCATAGCCCGGCAAAAGAAACTGTGGCCCTGGCGCAACCACGAGGTGGCTGTTTTTCAGGATCTCGCTGCTAGCACATTAAAAAAGCGCTATGAGCTGAGACCTGTTACTGAGGAACTTCGCAGAGCTGGTATCCGGTATCGGTGGAATTATCCGTTCGCACTCTCTTTCCAGCGCGAGGGTACTACATACAGGCTCCAGAAAGCTGAAGAAGCTAACGCCACTTTTCAACAAGCAGGACTGGACATTCGGATCATATTGCCATCGTCTTCTTTCACTCCTTTACCGAGAAGAGATGCAGGGTTAAAATGGCGCCGCATCGACAGGAGCAAGAGGAGGCCCATTACACGTTCTCAACAGTCTCAGGAGCAGCTTTCAGAGCAAGGGTGATGAGGAACATTTATAGCTTCACCTTGCTAGACGGGTGGGATCATTCGCAGTAATGGAGTTGTGTTTTCCTTTAAAAATGCTGGTTAACTTGCGGGTTTGCTGTATGTATATGTAGTTTGAATGTTTATGGTTTTGCTGAGGTGGGGGTTGGGGTGGATGGACAGGGGTCCGGCCAGGGGGTGAATTGCACCCATAGGTTATAATCCACAGTTTTTTCTTAGTGGATTTTTCAGGGTAGGGATTGTTTGGGAAATGGGAACACTCATTAACTTCCACAGTCGTCTCATTTGCCAGTTTAGTTGGCTTCTAACGGCCTACCTTCCCAATTGCTGGGTTGGAAGGACATTCTTTGGCTATTTTGCTACTATCAGAGCTTCTATTATGTTGTTTTCGCTTAACTTTTATACATCATGATTCAAGTTCTTACTATTAACACTAAGGGTCTCAATACATATAGGAAGCGCCATTTATTATTTAAAGATTTGAAGCGTCTCCATGCCTCTATAGTATATGTGCAAGAAACCCACATTAGAAAACGATATGAGAAGCTCCTTTCTAATTCAGATTTTCCTAATGTTTTTCATGCTGCAGCTACCAAGCAATTCAGATACACTGGCACGGGGATCCTTATATCTTCGGCTGTTCTTTTTGAACCAGTGCTCACTATCTTGGATGATGAGGGAAGATATGCCCTTCTTAAAGTCAAAATAGGGAATGAACTTTACACACTTCTTAATACCTATGCTCCCACTAGTAACCAGGTATATTTTTATCGGACGATTAGACGCTTATTGCATGAACATGGTGATGGGACGGTTATATGGGGAGGGGACTTCAATCTCACGTTCAACCGTACTTTAGACAACTCATATCAGGGGACCCCCAATCCCAATCTGTCACAACCAGCGGCCCATAAGCTTTTGACTACTATTATGGAGGAATGGCATTTGACAGACATCTGGCGGCACCGCAATCCTGTGTCTAGATCTTATACCTTTTACTCAGTGCCTCATAATTCTTACTCCCGCATAGATTTTTTTTCTGCTGGACTCTAGTCTTCTTCTAAGGGTTCAGTCCAGTGAAATAGAGCCTATCACATGGTCGGACCATGGGATGGTTCGTTTTGAGTTCTCACTAAAGCAGGGGCAGGGCGGCCAGTCGTTTTGGAGGCTTAACTCTTCCCTTCTTAGAGACCAGCAATTTAGTCAGGCCCTAAAGGGCCATTTGCAAGAGTATTTTGATCTTAATGTCTCCTCTGTCGAATCCATGGGTAACATATGGGAATGCTCCAAAGCAGTGGCCCGAGGGTATTGTATTGCTAAAGCCACGGCTCTTAAAAGGGAGCGCGAGAGCAGCAGACTTTCATTATTGAACACGATTGCTGTTTTGGCGAAGCAGCATTTCCAGCACCAATCCCCGGCAATCTATAAACAACTTACAGAGGCCAGGTTACGCTTGCATGCGATAGATGATAAGCAAATTATACATCAACTGGAATTGAATAAACAGGCCTTCTATGAAGGCAGCGATAAAGCAGGGAGATTTTTGGCTAAACAGCTAAAGGCGAGAATGGCTCAAGGTAGCGTTACAAAAATTATTTCTCCTCAGGGATCGCCCATAGTGGACTCCATGGCAATCCGGAACAGCTTTTCTACTTTTTATGCCACTTTATATGCTTCTAGCCCAGATATACTGGAGTCCGATATTGCGGACTACTTGGCTGAGGTGAATACCCCCCTCTTAACTAAGGAGCAGCAACTGGATTTGGATAGGCCCATTACTGATTTGGAAGTTCGGGCAACTATTAAATCTCTTAAAGCTAACAAATCACCTGGGCTTGATGGATTGCCTGGGGAATACTATAAGGCCTTGTCGGATACATTGGTTCCCTATTTAACGGAATATTTCAATTATATTAGGGATGGAGGTTCTATACCAGACCAATCCAATGTGGCAGGTATCACTGTCTTACCTAAGCCCGGCAGGGACCACACTTTATGCGGGTCTTATAGGCCAATATCCCTCATAAATCAAGATCTGAAGATACTGGCCCGGATATTGGCTGTCCGATTGAATAAATACTTACCATCCATGATTCATACTGACCAAGTGGGATTTGTCCCCCATAGAATGGCCGCAGACAATGTGCGGAAAATTATTGACCTGATATGGTGGACCAAAAAAGAACGCATTCCTGCTGTGCTTCTTGCAATTGACGCGGAGAAGGCGTTCGATTTAGTACATTGGCCTTACTTATTTCACACCTTGCATAAGATGAATTTTGGGACTCACTTTATTCGATGGCTACTCCAATTATACGATAACCCAAAGGCTATGGTAAAAGTTAATGGCGGATATGGGGACAAGTTTTCTATTGGGAGAGGCACACGGCAGGGTTGCCCTCTGTCTCCCCTGCTTTTTGCGCTCTTTCTTGAGCCATTTGCGATCCGTATCAGGTCTTCCCTAGCAATCAGAGGGGTAGAGCTGGGAGCTCATCACTATAAACTCTCGCTCTTTGCGGACGACATACTGTTTACCCTGACAGACCCTTGCTCTTCCCTACTGGGGGTCGAGCAGGAATTGAAGTCCTTCAGCAGGGTTTCAGGATTTAAAGTGAATTTTGATAAGTCTGAATTGCTGAACCTTACATTGTCCCAATCGGATATAACTGCTATCACTAACCAGTTCACATTTAAATGGGCTAAACATTCCTTAAAATATTTGGGAATTTACCTCAATGCGGAGGTACAAGATTTGTACTCGCTTAACTATGTACCCTTGATGCGCAAAATAGATAGAGATTTGGATCGATGGTATAGAGGGGCCTTTACATGGCTTGGGAGAATTGCCATTATAAAAATGAATGTCTTGCCTAGGTACCTTTATCTTTTTTCCACTTTACCAATATTCCTACCTACTCGCATGCTGCATAGACTACAAAGGAAAATCTTTGATTTTATTTGGAGGCGACGGCCCCCTCGGGTGGCTCGCCGAACTCTTTTTCAATCTAAACTTCGTGGGGGATTAGGAGTGCCAGACCTTCGAGCATATTATGTTGCTTCTCAATTGCGGCCTGTCTTGGACATAGCCCGAGTTGCTTCGCCTAAGCAGTGGGTAGTAATAGAACAGTTTATGACCGGTCCTATACCTCTGGGAGCCATCCTGTGGCAACCACGGTCCACGTGGAGAACTTTACCCCACCCTCCATGGACGTTACTCACCACATTAAAATTATGGGATTTGTGGAAAACTAAGCTGACAGGGGCCTATTCTTTTTATTATACAACATCTATTTTCCATAATACAGAATTTGCGGCTGGCTATTACTCTAGGGACTTTTTGACTTGGCAGATAGCTGGCATTACAACTTTAGGCCACATGTTTCAAGGGGGGGAATTGTTGCATTGGGACCAGTTTCTATCTCGGTATACTGTGGGCACGAACCAGTTCCTAGCACATGCCCAACTTTGTCACTTTCTCAAGACGGTTCTCCTGAAGGGGAGGCTCCGCCCGACTAGGTCTCTTTTTGAAAATTTTTACTCTCATGCTGATAATTTAACTAAGGGGATCTCTAAACTTTATCAGATGATATTGGATGGGGATTTTCGGAACTCCTCTCATATACGGCAATGGGAGGAGGATCTAGGGGAACCCCTTACAGAGAAGGCGTGGGGTGTCATTTTTAAGAGAGCTACTACCTGTGCTATATCAGCGCGGCTGCAAGAACACAGTTATAAGATGTTATAAGATGTTATACAGATGGCATTTTGACCCGGCCCGCTTGCATCGCATATACCCCTCTGTGTCTTCCCAGTGTTGGCGAGAATGTGGGGCAACTGGCACATATATGCATGTCTGGTGGACCTGTCCGAAAATCATTCCACTATGGCGAGCAGTAGAGGGCTGGTTTGGTAAATTGCTAGGAAAATCCATAAGTTGGGGACCCAACCTCAGCCTTATTAAATGCAAACACCGAAGGTCTTGATCAATATCAACAAAAGTTATGCATCTATCTGTTAATAGCCACGCGTACTACCATAGCCCAGTGTTGGAAATCTACCAAGATCCCTCAACTCGCGGAAATTCTGCTTAAGGTTCCAAGATTTCGGCGCCTGGACCATCTCACGGCGCTTAAATATAATAAAATGCCTAAATATCTTAAAACTTGGCACCTTCTGCATAATTGAATACCTTAACTGGTTATGGATATGCTCAGTTGGTCTGTTTTGTGTCTCAGGACTTTCTAACTACATGATTTTGTTAGTGGACCCTTCCTTGCTTGTTATCATTTACTTGGTATGCTCTGTTCTATAGGTCTTGGATGTATGCCTACTGACGATGATATGGCTTTCCTAGTGCATATGTTACTTGTTCCTATTGGGGGGTGGGGGGTGGGGGGAATGCTTTCTATTTCATGTACTTGTTTCTATTTCATGTACTTGTCGGCATGCTGTGCGTCAGCTGAGCCAGTAGATTCTTTTACACAGGGTGTAGGGTTATTGCTTTTTTCAGCTGTGATTTCTACATATTCCATGTATTGCGCTTGTCAACATTGTACAATTATTCTTGCTATGTGTATTTGTTGGAAATTGTTGAAAATTCAATAAAAGTTTTAATAACAAAAAAAAAAAAAAAAAAGGGCTCCAGGGGAGATCTGGAAAACTATAGACTGGTGAACCTGACTTCAGTGCCAGAAAAAATTGTGGAAACCTTTATAAAGAACATGTAGGCAGACATGGTTTCATGGGACACAGCCAGCAGGGTTTTATCCAAGGGAAGTCTTGCCTCAAATCTCCTGCATTTTTTTTAAGGAGTTAATAAACATGTGGATAAAGGTGAGCAGGTAGATGTAGTGTACTTGGATTTTCAGAAGGCATTAGACAAAGTTCCCCATGAGAGATTTCTAAGAAAATTTTAAAAAGCCATGGGATAGGAAGTCATGTATTAATGTGGCTTGCAATCTGATTAAAAGACAGTAAACAGAGCATAGGATTATAGAAACATAGAAACATAGAAATGACGGCAGAAGAAGACCAAATGGCCCATCTAGTCTGCCCAGCAAGCTTCACACATATTTTCTCTCATACTTATCTGTTTCTCTTAGCTCTTGGTTCTATTTCCCTTCCACCCCCACCTTTATTTTTATTTATTTATTTAACAGCTTTTAATATACCGGTGTTCGTGCGAGCACATCACGCCGGTTTACAATAAACTTGCGAAAGGAGGAAATTACAAAAAACAGGGAGTGGGGGATGGAGCAGGTTGAGAGAAAGGGTGGGGGGGAGAGGGGGGAAAGTAAAGGAGGAAGAAGATAGCAGCTGAGAAATTAAAAGGAACGTAACATTATTTACATGAGAGGCAATAAATGAGGGATAAACATTGTTTACAAAGTTTACAGCGGATAATGAAAGGAAATATGGATTGTATGGAGTATATATATGGAGGCTTATTTACGGTAGTTATGGCAAGTTATGAGGAAACATATATATATGCTTATTTACAACAGTTATGGCAGGAGAAGAAAGACAGTTAGTTTTAACTTTTAACATGCAGATTGTACAGGTTGTAAGGTAGATGGGGTGCGGTAAAGTGTAAGGTGGGGGGGTATAGTGTGGGTGGGTGGTGGGCGGTACTGTGACTAGGGGGGATATGGGGGGGGTTGGCTACGAGGGGTTGGGTTCGGGGTAGGCCTGTCTGAAGAGCCAGGTCTTAATGCCTTTTTTGAAGTTGGGTAGTGAGGGTTCAAGACGGAGGTGTGTGGGGAGGGAGTTCCAGAGGGCGGGGCCTGCAATGGTGAAGGCTCTTTCTCTGGTGGTGGAGAGGCGGGCTGTTTTGAGGGGGGGGGGGTGTGGAGGGTGCCTGTAGATGTGGATCTTGTCTGGCGGGTTGAGAGGTGGAAGTGGGGCATTTCCTTAAGCCAGGGGGAGTTGTTTTTGTAGAGAGTGTTGTGTAGAATAGTTAGGGTCTTATATTGGGCGCGGAATTGGATGGGCAGCCAGTGCAGGTCAACTAGGATGGGTGTAATATGCTCTCTTCTACGTGTGTTTGTAAGGATTCGTGCCATGGCGTTCTGAAGGGTTTGGAGTGGTTTGATGGTGGAGTATGGAAGGCCTAGTAGAAGGGCATTGCAGTAGTCCACTTTGGAGAAAATAGTGGACTGTAGGACTAATCTGAAATCTGGAGTATGGAGTAAAGGCTTGAGCTTTTTAAGGATCTGGAGTTTGTAGAAGCCTGCTTTAAGAAGGGACTTGATGTATGGCTTGAAGTTCAGGTGTTGGTCGAGTGTGACTCCCAAGTCTCTTACGGAGAGGGGTAGTGTGGGAGAGATGAGGGGGGGGTGGTGGCGTGGTGGAGGAGTCGTGTTCAGGTTGCTTGGATATAAAGAGGAGTTCGGTTTTGGTTGTATTGAGAGCAAGGTGAAGGTCGGTTAGTAGGGAGTTGATGCTGATTAGACAAGATTCCCAGAAAAGGATGGTTTCATTGAGTGTTTTCTGAATGGGTATGAGTACTTGTACATCATCAGCGTATAGGAAGAAGTCCAGGCCTAGGTTTGATAGTAAGTTGCAGAGGGGGAGGAGGTATATATTGAAGAGGGTGGAGGATAGGGAAGATCCCTGTGGGATAATGTAGAGAGCAGTGCTCTCTACATTATCACTGCTCTCTACATTATCCCTGTGGGATAATGTAGAGAGCAGTGATGGAGCTGCATCCAAGTGAAATATCTAGCTTGATTCGTTAGGGGTAGTAGCCGCCGCAATAAGCAAGCTGCACCCATGCTTATTTGTTTTACCCAGACTATGTTATTAGCCCTTATTGGTTGTTTTTCTTTTCCCCTGCCGTTGAAGCAGGGAGCTATGCTGGATATGCGTGACGTATAAGTCTTCTCCCATGCCGTTGAAGCAGAGAGCCATGCTGGATGTGCATCAAAAGTGAAGTATCAGGCACATTTGGTTTGGGGTAGTAACCGCCGTAACAAGCCAGCTACTCCCCGCTTTGTGAGTGCGAACCCTCTTTTCTTCTCCCCTGCCGTTGAAGCAGAGAGCTCTGCTGGATGTGTGAAGTATCAGTTTTCTTCTCCCCTGCCGTTGAATCAGAGAACTTTGCTGTATATGCATTGAAAGTGAAGTATCAGGCTTATTTGATTTGGGGTAGTAACTGCCGTAACAAGCCAGCTACTCCCCTCTTTGTGAGTGTGAATCCTTTTTTCCACATTTCCTCTTGCTGTTGAAGCTTAGAGCGATGTTGGAGTCACCGTAAGCCTGTGTATGTTTATTTAATAAGGGTATTGACTCCAGGCAGTAGCTGTCATTCTGGCGAGTCACCCACTCTTCATTGGCAGCCTCTTGACTTTATGGATCCACAGTGTTTATCCCACGCCCCTTTGAAGTCCTTCACAGTTCTGGTCTTCACCACATCCTCCGGAAGGGCATTCCAGGCATCCACCACCCTCTCCGTGAAGAAATACTTCCTGACATTGGTTCTGAATCTTCCTCCCTGGAGCTTCAAATCGTGACCCCTGGTTCTGCTGATTTTTTTCCTTCGGAAAAGGTTTGTTGTTGTCTTTTGATCATTAACACCTTTCAAGTATCTGAAAGTCTGTATCATATCACCTCTGCTCCTCCTTTCCTCCAGGGTGTACATATTTAGATTCTTCAATCTCTCCTCGTACGTCATCCGATGAAGATCCTCCACCTTCCTGGTCGCCCTTCTCTGTACCGCCTCCATCTTGTCTTTGTCTTTTTGAAGGTAGATTAAATGTCTTTTTGAAGGTAGATTAAATGTCTTTTTGAAGGTAGATTAAATGTTCATTTTTTTCAAATTGAGAAAGGTAAACAGTGGAGAGCCTCAGTGATCTGTACTTGGGCAAGTGCTTTTTTTTTAAATGTATTTATAAATGATCTGGAAAGGGAACAATGAGTGAGGTGATCAAATTTCCAGATGACAAAATTATGCAGAGTAGTTAAATCACAAGTGGATTGTGATAAATTGCAGGAGGATCTTGCGAGACTGGAAGATTGGGCATCCATATGGCAAATGAAATTTAATATGGACAAGTGCAAGGTGACGCATATCGGGATAAATAATTCCATGCTGAAGTTACACGATGTTAGGTTTCATGTTAGGAGTTAGCACCCAGGAAAAAGATCTAGGTTTCATAGTGGATAATACATTGAAATAGTCAGCTCAGTGTGCTGCAGCAGTCAAAAAAAGCAAGCAATGTTGGGAATTATTAGAAAGGGATTGGTGAACAAAACGGAAATTGTCATAGGGGTAGATTTTTAAAAAAAGCGCGATCGCGTACTTTTGTTTGTGCAGCAGGCGCAAACAAAAGTACGCGTAGCCGCGCGTATCTTATAAAATCCTGGATCGGCGCGCGCAAGGCTGCCGATTTTGGGCAGCTGGCGCGTGCCGAGCCGCGCAGCCTGCCTCCGTTCCCTCCGAGGCTGCTCCGAAATCGGAGCGGCCTTGGAGGGAACCTTCTTTCGCCCTCCCCTCACCAACCCCCCCCCCGGCCCTATCTAAAACCCCCCCCTACCTTTATCCATGGATTTACGCCTCCCGGAGGGAGACGTAAATCCACGCGTGCCACGCCTCCGGAACGCCCCGGGCCGAAACCACGCCCCCGAAACGCCACATCCCGCCCCCAAAACGCCACATCATCGGGTCCCGCCCCCGACACGCCCCCTTCCAAAAACCCCGGGACCTACGCGCGCACCGGTGGCCTATGGAAAATAGGCCACCGGCGTGCAAGGCCCTGCTCGCGTAAATCCGGGCGGATTTACGCGAGCAGGGCTTTTAAAATCCGCCCGATAATGCCTCTATATTGCTCCATGGTGAGACCACACCTTGAGTATTCAACTCTGGTTGCTGCATCTCAAAAGACATAGATGCACTGGAGAAAGTACAGAGAAGGGCAACCAAAATGATAAAGGGGATGGAACAACTTCCCTATGAGGAAAGGCTGAAGAGGTTAGGGCTGTTCAGCTTGGAAAAAAGATTCCCGAGGCACAGGGGATTATGATGGAGATCTACAAAATCATGAGGACTAGAACAGGTAAATGTGAATCGGTTGTTTACTCTTTCAGATAATACAAGAACTAGGGAGCACTCCATGTAGTTAGCAAGTAGCAAATTTGAAAAATTTGGAGAAAATTCTTTTTCATTCAAAGCACAATTAAGCCTTGGAATTCCTTACTAGATGATGTAGTTAAGGCAGTTAGCTTAGTTGGATTTAAAAAAAGGTCTGGACAAGTTCCTAGAGGAGACGTCCATAAACTGGTATTAGTCAAGTTGGAATAGGGAACAGCCACTGCTTATTACCATCAGCAGCAGCATGGGATCTACTTAATGTTTGGATACTTGTAGCCTGGATTGGCCACTGTTGGCAACAGGATGCTGGGGGCTTGATGGAACCTTGGTCTGACCCAGTATGGCAACGTATGTTCTCTAGCGTCTGATTTAGTTGTTCTAATATTTGCAAGCCAAGTTAGCCATTATTTCTCAAAATCAAGAAGACATTTTATTTTATTTCTTTATTTAGCTCACACCTTTTCATTGGTAGCTCAAGGCGAGATACATTTCATATACAATTTTCATCTCTGCTTTTACATTTACATTTGTATTATTTCACTACATGACAATAATTCCTTTTCTGCCGGTTTAGGGGACAATTTTAAGTGTCCTCGCGAAGGTCTCAGGTCCATAGTGTTTTGTAAATTAATTATCAAATGGAAACCTTTATTGAGTTTCCTGTTGAAAACTGTGGTACCAGCAGGGAAAATGGATAAGAACATAAGAAATTGCCATACTGGGTCAGACCAAGGGTCCATCAAGCCCATCATCCTGTAACCAATCCAGGTTACAAGTACTTGTGAGGTACCTAAAAATTAAAAAGATTCCATGCTACTGATGCCAGTAACAGCAGTGGCTAATCCCTATATCAACTTGATTTGTTTGTTTGTTTTTTTTTATTTAGATTTTTATATTCTGCTTTTTGCACTTTTTTAAGCACTTCAAAGTGCTGTACTGTAGGTATTTCCCAACCTCAGAGGGCTTATAATCTAAGTTTGTACCTGAGGCAATGGAGGGTAAAGTGACTTGCCCAAGGTCACAAGGAGCAACAATGGGACTTGAACGCTGCTCTTCTGGTTCATAACCCACCGTTCTAACCATTAAGCTACTCCTCCAAGAACTTATCCATACCTTTTTTTAAACTCAGCTACACTAACTGTACTAACCACATCCTCTGGCAACAAATTTCAGAGCTTTATTGTGCGTTGAGTGAAAAAGAACTTTCTCCGAGTTGTTTTAAATATACTACTTGCTAACTTCATGGAGCGCCCCCCTTCTATTATCCGAAACAGTAAATAACCTATTAACATTAACCCATACTAGACCTCTCA
This sequence comes from Rhinatrema bivittatum, assembly GCF_901001135.1. Lineage (NCBI taxonomy): Eukaryota > Metazoa > Chordata > Amphibia > Gymnophiona > Rhinatrematidae > Rhinatrema > Rhinatrema bivittatum. The sequence continues at coordinate 38,750,634 of NC_042618.1, read as the reverse complement.
TGATTTTAGACACCTCTATCATATCCCCCCTCAGCCATCTCTTCTCCAAGCTGAACAGCCCTAACCTCTTTAGTCTTTCCTCATAGGGGAGACAATCCATCCCCCCCTTTACCATTTTGATCACCTTCTCTGTTACTTCCCAAGTGCAAATATATCTTTTTTGTGATGTGGCAACCAGAACTGTACACAGTACTCAAGGTATAGTCTCACCATGGAGCAATACAAAGGCATTATGACATCTTCTGTTTTATTCACCATTTCCTTCCTAATAATTCCTAACATTGTTTGCTATTTTGATACCCCTGTAAGAGGTAGGGGCCACCGCAGGCCTGTGTGTATCCAGCAGCTCACAGGCCTCGACTTTTTTTTTTTTTTTGCTGCTGCTGTGGGCGTTGGCTGAAAAGCACAGCTGACTGCTTGTTTATCTGCTCTATGTAAGCAGAAGGCCTGAACAACATCGTACAGTACCAAAATATTTGGCACCATAGGCAGATGCCTGCATTACCTATGCCAAAATCTGGGTCTGCATTCTTAACCTAAAGGTTCTCATTATCATATGGAAAAAGTATACATTTCACCTTTACTAAGCACCTGCAGTTTTCAGCCAGGATGCTGGACTAGGGGGATCCTTGGTCCAACCCACTGACAGTTATGTTACTTAACACCAGTGTAGAAGAATAAATTACAATGGTCTCAGCAGAAGCTCCTCTTCCCTCATTAGCAATCAAACAGAATGCATCTGTATCCAAATAGGATTTCTAGCTACTGGTCTATTCCAGTTTTCCTTTGCACAGACACTGTGCCTCAGAGTCTAGATGCATCGGCAAAGAAGGGCATCAGTGACCTACTCAGACAAGAGTTTTGTAGCTGAGCCTGCATTCTCCTCCCTCTGAGTTTCAACTGTACAGTCACATGTATACAGTGACCCTCATCCCACTCCCTATATTATTTTTCATCATTACAGTCACATGCATCTACTTCATGCGCACCAAAGGAGGGCTTAAAATGGTTCTCTGCTCTGCAAGGGCATGCTTCCAGCACAGTCTCATTAATCAAAGCTCAGTGAAAAAAAACAAAAAACTAACCTTCAGCACAGGCAATCGAGCCACAGCAAATGTCCTGCAAGAGTCGTGAAAGGTTCCAGGCAGCCTGCTTAAACATTCCCTCATGTTTAAGTGCACTGAACTTTACAGTCACATTCTCTCTTTCTAGTACTGTATGCTGCGTGTAAATCTTTAGGGATTTATAGTGATTGATTTTAAGGTTTAGCTCAAGAATCACATCTGGTTCTTCATGTCCTCAGTCTACTTATCTTACACTTGGGAATTTGTAAAATAGCAAAGAATCAAATGGAACCAGTGTTTATATTTTAAGGTTATAATGGACTCGGAGGGAAAATTCACTGGCACCCATAACTCATAAAAGAACTGGGAAGTAATAATTCACAAACTGAAAGTCCGAAGCTGGCAAGGCACATGAAGCTCTAGCAGGCAAAGATCAATCAGTAGCGCAGGAAAAAGGCAGCAATATTACGAACAGGTCTTTCCAGAAGGTAAGGGTAAAGGGTTAATACAGTAACAGTGTACAAGTGTTTTGGAAGATTTTCACAATAATTTAACTCCAGAATTGTTCAAGCAACCCTCAAGAAGGGGGAACCATCTGGTCATATACAAAAATATTCTCAAATTCAACTGGAATAAAATGAAAATGAAGAAAGTGTGTCATTGGGAGCAAAGCCTAACACAGCTGCAACCGACATCTCCAACGAAGAGAAAAAACAAAGTAGTACTTCTTCAGTTTTTACCCTGGAGGTAAAAGGTAAAGTATTTCTTCAGAGTAAGGGTGGTGAATGTATGTGCCTATAAGTAAAGAATCACCTGAGTTAAAGAATTCCAAGTTATCTATCAACTGAAAAGCAGGTTATTAATACAACAAAACACACACTTTGGCATCTCAGAGGCCTGGTGGAACGAGGATAACCAATGGGACAGTGCTATGTCAGGGTACAAATTATATTGCAATGATAGGGATCAACAACTTGGTGGGGTGTGGCATTTTATGTCCAGGAACGTATAGAGTCCAACAGGATAAAGATCATACAAGAGACTAAATGCTCAGTAGAATCTATATGGGTAGAAATCCCATGTGTGTTGGGTAAGAGTATAGTGATAGGAGTATACTATCATCTACCTGGACAAAATGGTCAGACAGATGATGAAATGCTAAGACAAACAGGGACGCTAATCAATTTGGCAGTGCAGTAATAATGGGAGATTTCAATTACCCCAATATTGACTGGGTATATGTAACATCAAGACATGCTAGAGACAAAGTTCCTGGATGGAATAAACGACTGCTTCATGGAGCAGTTGGTTCAGGAACCAATGAGAGGGGGAGCTATTTTAGATTTAATTCTTAGTGGAACATAGTATTTGGTGAGAGAGGTAACTGTGGTGGGGCCACTTAGCAATAGTGATCAAAACATGATTAAATTTGAACATATGATTGGAAGGGGGACAATATGTAAATCTACAGCTCCAACACTAAAATTTCAAAAGGGAAACTGATAAAATGAGGAAAATAGGAAAAAAAAACTGAAAGGGGCAGCTCCAAAGGATAAAAGTGTACAACAGGCGTGGACATTGTTTAAAAATAAAATCTTAGAAGCATAGCCCAGATGTATTCCACTCATTAAGAAAGGTGGGAAGGCGGCAAAACAATTACCAGCATGTTTAAAAGGTGAAATGAAAGAGACCATTTTATCCAAAAAAACATCCTTCAAAAATTGGAAGGCGGCTCCATCTGAAAACAAATGGATCCTTCTTCCAATTTTAGGAAAAAGCATAAGTATTGTCAAGTTAAGTGTAAAACATGGATGAGGCAGGTTAAGAAAGAATTTCAAATGAAGTTGGCCCTAGAGGCAAAAGCTCATAATAACTTTTTAAGATATATCCAAAGCAAGATATCTGTGAGGGAATCAGCTGGACCGTTAGATGACTGAGGGGTTAAAGAGGCTCTTAGGGAAGATAAGGCCATAGCAGAAAGACTAAATAAATTCTTTGCTTCTGTGTTTACAAATGAGGATGTTGGGCAGATACCAGTTCCAGAGATGTTTTTCAAGGGTGATGAGTCAGATGAACTGAACCAAATCACTGTGAACCTGGAAAAGGTAGTAGGCCAGATTGACAAACTATAGAGTACAAATCACCTGGACTAGATGGTATGCACCCCAGAGTTCTGAAGGAGTTCAAAAATGAAATTTCAGATCTATTAATTAAAATTTGTAACCTATCATTAAAATCATCCATTGTACCTGAAGACTGGAGGGAGGCCAATGTAACCCCAATATTTAAAAAGGGCTCCAGGGGCGATCCAGGAAACTATAAACCAGTGAGCCTGACTCCAGTGCCGGGAAAAATAGTGGAAACTATTCTAAAGATCAAAATTACAGAGCATAGAGAAAGACATGGTTTAACGGAACACAATCAGCATGGATTTACCCAAGGCAAGTCTTGCCTCACAAATCTGCTTCATTTTTTTGAAAGGGTTAACTAACATGTGGATAAAGGCGAAACAGTAGATATAGTGTATTTGGATTTTCAGAAAACTAAAAAGTCATGGGATAGGAGGCGATGTTCTTTCGTGGATTACAAGCTGGTTAAAAGACAGGAAACAGAGAGTAGGATTAAATGGTCAATTTTCTCAGTGGAAAAGGGTTAACAGTGGAGTTCCTCAGGGATCTGTACTTGGACCGGTGCTTTTCAATATATTTATAAATGATCTGGAAAGGAATATGATGCGTGAGGTAGTCATATTTGCAGATAAAATTATTCAGAGTAGTTAAATCACAAGCAGATCGTGATAAATTGCAGGAGGACCTATGCAAGATTGGAAGATTGGGCATCCAAATGGCAGATGAAAATTAATGTGGACAAGTGAAAGTTGATGCATATAGGGATAAATAATCCCTATTTAGGAGTTACCACCCAGGAAAAGATCCAGGTGTTATAGTGGATAATATATTGAAATCAACGGCTCAGTGTGCTGCAGTAGTCAAAAAAGCAAACAGAACGTTAGGAATTATTAGGAAGGGAATGGAAAATAAAATGGAAAATGAAATAATGCCTCTGTATTGCACCATGGTGAGACTGCACCTTGAGAACTGTGTAAAATTCTGGTCACTGCATCTCAAAAAAGATATAGTTGCAATGGAGAAGGTACAGAGAAGAGTGACCAAAATGATAAAGGGGATGGAACAGCTCTCCCCTATGAGGAAAGGCTAAAGAGGTTAGGGCTGTTCAGCTTGGAGAAGAGACTGCTGATGCGGGATATGATAGAGGTCTTTAAAATCATGAGAGGTCTAGAACGGGTATATGTAAATTGGTTATTTACTCTTTCAGATAATAGAAGGACTAGGGGGCACGTCATGAAGTTAGCAAGTAGCACATTTAAAACTAATCGGAGAAAATTCTTTTTCACTGAACGCACAATTAAGCTCTAGAATTTGTTGCCAGAGGATGTGGTTGGTGCATTTAGAGTAGCTGAGTTTAAAAAAGGTTAAGAATAAGTTCTTGGAGGAGAAGTCCATTAACTGCTATTAATCAAGTTGACTTAGAGAATAGCCACTGCTATTACTGGCATCAGTAGCATGGGGTCTACTTAGTGTTTGGGAACTTGCCAGGTACTTGTAAGCCTGGATTGGCCACTGTTGGAAAAAGAATGCTGGGCTTGATGGACCTTTGGTCTGACCCAGTATGGCAAATGTTTTATGTTTTTATGTCTTCCCAATGGAGGCGGTTGAAATAAAGACTGTAACAGAATTCAAAAAAGCCTGAAATAAGCACAATGGCATTGCATCAGGAATGAAACTGAGCAGATTAGAAGGGTCTATGGTGCTCAGCTGAGATCATATTCTATGTAAATTTAAAGGGACAAAGAGGGGAAAAATACAAGCCAATGGGCAGAGAGTAGCATTACGACTACTTCTGCCAAGACTAAGGTCTTTGGATTGGTGGCATGAAAATCTTCAAAAATCAATCTCTCTATCAATCACTTATGGCGTAAGAAACCCTCCACTGCTTCATTAGCCACGTACAAATCTTCCATGCACAGTTACAGAAACATCATCCTCCGCACTAAGAGAGATTTCTACGCCCGCAAAATACTTAATTTAGTCTTTGACGCCAGGGCCTTGTTCTCCTACATCACAGATCTTACAAAACCTACCCCACCTGCCATACCAGACGACCAAGCCCAATCCAAATCATCCGAACTTGCTATATTCTTTGAGAAAAAAATCTCCAACCTTATAGCACTGCTTGCCTCCGCTAAGATTCGGCCACCCCCCACCCCCCTTTCACCTCCAACTTCGGACAGAAATCAAACTTTGAATCATTCGAACCCACCACTTCCCTCGAAATAGAAACCATTCTCAAGAAGATGAAACCCTCTTCCCATCCGACGGACTCTATCCCTTCAAAACTACTGCTCACCATCCCTAACACTATTTCTAAACCACTCGCAGAAATCATCAATTGCTCCCTATCACAAGGATTAGTACCAGATTCCCTAAAACTTGCCACTCTTAAACCACTTTTAAAGACACCTAACCTAAAATCCAATGGACCCTGCTAACTTTCGCTCCATTGCCAACCTACCATTTATCGCCAAACTCATGGAGAAAATTGTCAAACAAACAACTGTCAGAATACCTAGACGAACACAAGATACTCGCCCCAGCCCAATTTGGATTCCGTAAATCACTTAACACTGAATCCCTTCTAATCTCGCTTACAGACAACATCCTCATGGGCCTGGAAAAAAAGACATCTTATCTGCTGGTGCTGCTAGATATTTCAGTTGCGTTCGACACCATAAATCACTCCATACTCATCAACCGGCTCTCAGATATCGGCATCTCAGGAACAGCCCTCAATTGGTTCAAGTCTTTTCTCTGCAATAGGAACTTCAAGGTCAGAATAAGTAACAAAGAATCGCACTCTGTCAAGTCCTCACTTGGAGTCCCTCAAGGATCTTCTCTCTCACCTACTCTATTTAACATTTATCTTCTTCCTCTCTGCCAACTCCTAACAAACCTAAAGGTAACTCACTTCATCTACGCTGACGACGTGCAGATTCTCATTCCAGTTACAGAATCTAATTTCCAAAACCCTCAACTTCTGGAACAGTTGCCTTCAGTCTATTAACCTCCTCCTCACCAGCCTTAACTTAGTACTCAATACATCCAAAACCAAACTACTACTCATCACACAGGATGACAATGAACGGGCGGTCATCAACCTCACTTCGCCCCAAACGACTTCCATCACTCATGTTAGAGACCTCGGTGTAATTCTAGACCCCTCCTACACTTCCACGACTTCCGCGCGGTACTCCAGGCCATCATTTTCTCAAAAATAGATTATTGCAATTCCCTCTTACTGGGCCTTCCCGATAACACCACAAGACCTCTACAGATGCTACAGAACTCCGCCGCAAGGATCCTGACCAATACCAGCAGAGGAGAACATGTTACCCCTATTCTTAAGGATCTAAACTGGCTCCCCATTAAATTCAGAATTCTGCACAAGGTCCTAACTACAATACACAAGACCATTCACTCTCAGACCACTCTGGAGCTAAACATCCCACTTCGGCATCACACGTCCTCCAGACCTATCAGAACAGCATGCAAAGGCACCCTATATGCACCCCCCCCCGCCAAGTCTTCGCTTAGGAAAAGAGCCCTCTCCACTGCCGGCCCGGCACAATGGAACACTCTTCCCCCGGACCTCCGACAAGAACCCTGCCAGCGGACGTTTAAGAAAAAGCTTAAGACTTGGCTTTTCAAAATAGCCTTCCCTTAAAGAACTGATAGCTCTCATGGATTCTATACGTTATACAACACTTTCCTCCTTAGATATGAATGCTCTCCCCAGTTATCCAATTAGTTCCTTGTACATATGTTGGTTTATCACCTCTCCTACCTGCTCAGTTCTATCCCATTGTTTCTTCTTTGATATAACACTGCTCAAATGTTCAAATGTTCGTTGTAATTTCCTTTAATATAACGCTGTTCTAATGTTCGATGTAATTCCAACTTTGGTTCTCTGTAAACTGATGCGATATGTCCTTTTCATGAACGTCGGTATAAAAAAAAGTTTAAATAAATAAATAAGGCTTCCAGAAAGGTTGGGATGAAGGGGGCCATGATTATAACACAAATGATGAGCATTATCTGGACAGATATGGTGGTCAGTGGTGACAGCAGGGCTGAGACTGTCAGACAGGAGGACATAGGGAGAACTGGTGCTAGTTTCGAGTATTTGGAATCTGCGCACCCAGAGTGACAGAAAGGAAGACGACGAGGCAGATTCAAGGGGGCCAACTGTTCTTTATCTGCTGCCATTTTACTATGTTGCTGTGTGCCAAAGAGAATCAATTAAGTTATTTTCTTTATAGATTATGGAATCTGTAAGCCCTGGAGGGGCAGAGCAGGCAGGCAGAGATGGCCAGACTGGGTGGATCATGGGGTCCTTTTCTACTGACATGTTCTAGGTTTCTGTATTTGTTTGGTTTCTCACTGACCAAAACTCAGAACAGGGGACCTTGTGTCAATCAGGATGTAACTTTTCCAAAGCAGTATGATGAGAAGAGTGTACATTAGGATGGCAGTTGGTTTTTACACTATTTGATTGCACTTTTCTGTCTAATTATTTCCTATAAATAGAAACAAATGTCAATGAAGTGACAGGATAATAGCCTCGGTACTGAAAATGCACATCTCGACTCTGCCTCAACATTGGTATTTAAGCAACAAGTAATTATCTTGCCAAAGCCTTCCAAGTCTATTCCCATTATTTCTTACATATGTTTAAGTGATTAAAACAGATTTTTTTTTTTATCATGAAAGCCCCCATATATTACAAGTTGCAAGTGAAACAGAATACAGATATCTATATTTTGGTGGAGGTTGCAGTTCAAGGCAACTATAATGCCTATTACAATAAACAGAAGTTGTAGTGCTTTTTATGATTTTTTGGTGGTGACAAGCAAGAATGCTGTAATATACATTAGTGAATCAGAGAGAACCATACCACATTCCTCTGAAACAAAGCACTGGCTGATGAAATGGCCATACGAGGCTAGAGTCCAGCATACGACACCCTAAAGCAGCATTTTGAGACGATTATCTAAGGGTGCGGCACCATCTTACAGTGACATACACCCTTAAATGGAATAAATTCTCTCTTCTATAAAGCAAGTTTGCTTACCATAAACGGTGTTCTCCTTAGACAACAGGATGAATTAGCCATGATGTCATTCGAAGTGACCAAACGGATCTTCCTCTCTAAGCTCATAGAGCTTTTGCTCTACTGTGCATGACCAGGAATTTCTGCATGGGCATTTCTTTGTGAGCCCCCTCAGTCAATATTAGAGCTAAGTCTAGCTAAGCAGTCAACTGTCCAGGGAGGTAGATGGGTATTTATCATGGCTAATTCATCCTGCTGTCTATGGAGAACACAGTTTACAGTAAGTAAACTTGCTTTCTCAGTCAACAAGCAGAGCTTAGCCCTGTCATGTGGGACGTCTCAAGCTGAGGGCTGCAGTGGAGTGTTTACTGAATAAGCAAACTGGACCCCACCCTGGAGAGTAGACTATTGGGTGAACAGGCTATGCAAAACTGCTTGTCCAAAAGTATTGTCGCTTTTTGATAAATTAAGATAGTAATGGGACAAGAAGGTGTGCACTGATGACCAAGTTACAGCTTTGCAGCTGTCTTCAATATGTACTGCTCTTGAATGAGTCATTGACATGGCTATAGCTCTCACTTGATGAGCCTTGATAGTCTGATCTGAATGCCTGTAAGGCATAACATGCAACACAATCTGCTAGCCAATTGAACAATGTTTGCTTGGCAACTGCTATGCCCAAATGGTTAGGATCATATAAGACAAATAGCTGTGAGGACTGACGATGTAGCTAAGTTAATTGGTCCCATTGTGAGCAGAGGTCCACAGGAGTCGCATATGAAGGTGGGTCAGCGGAACTACATAAACTGTTGCTGTGCCATGTGACCCAGAACGACTAGAATATTCCTGGCTGTTGTATGATCTATATTCAGAAATCGATATGCAAGAGTCTTGAGTGTGTTCGCTCAGTTTGATGGGAGGAAGGCTCTCTCTTGCATGGAATTTATCCGTGCTCTTATGATTTTTATTCTCTGGGTAGGAAATAGAATCCATTTTTGACATTCACCAGGAAGCTTAAGGACTATAGAAGTTAAATTGACTTCTGTAAGGAGGGGAGAGCACCCTCTCGAGTATTTGCCTTCACCAGGTAAAGGAAGACCTAGATGCCTTGACGAAAGTGTGCTGCTGCTGCTACTACAGCTAGGCATTTGGTAAAGACCCTTGGTGCTACAGATAGTTTGAAGGGGAGTACTCTGTTCTGGTAATGAAAGGAATCCTCAACAAAACAAAGAGCCAGTGGGAGGAGTGGATGGGAATATGAGCATAAGCATCCTTCAAACATAGGGCACACATCCACTCCCTCTTTTGGATGAAGGAGAGAATTGTGTGAAGGGAGTTCAATTTTGAATTTGTTCAGGAGTAGATTCTTGTTCAGACTTCTTAAATACAGGATGAGCCTCAATCATTTGATTTTCTTGGGGATAAGAAAGTAACGGGAGTAAAACCTTTGGCTATGTTGAAGGGGTAGAACAGGTTCTACTGCTCGCTGAGAAGTGATGCCACCTCTAGGCAGAATTGTGCTTAGTAAGACAGATCTGGATTGAAGGCCGAGCAATGAAGAAGCCTGGGAAGCCAGGAAAAACATAAGCTGCATCCAGAATCCACAATTTTGAGAACCCAGTGATCTTTGGTAATCTTGAGCCATTGCTCCAGTTAAAAGCAGACTGTCCACCCTGCCAGAGAGGATAATTGTTGAGTTTGGAGAATTGTCAAAAACTTGGTCCAGATCTAGACTGGGCCTGTTATACTGTCTTTGGTTGACAGCATTCACGTTGTCTACTTCGGGCAGGAAGTTGTTGCTGCTGCTGCTGTGGAAGCAGAGGCGGGATCCAATATCTCTGAAATTCTCGGCAAGGGTGTCTCTGGAAGTACGGCCTTTTAAAAGCGTAGCAAGGCCAGCTTGAAGTGGACTGTTGCTCTGAGCCTATTGAGAGAGATTGGACCGCCATGTGTTGCTCTGATTTGAGCAACTGTTTCTCTGAGGGTATCTCTGAAGAGATGGTCTCCCAGGCAGAGAACATCTGTTAGCTTATTGTGGACATTGTCCCTCAAGCCACTGGCATGTAACCAAACCATCAACATGTTCCTATCTAGGATGATAAAGTTTGGGCAGTCATGTCAAATGCTTCATAAATTGATCAAATCATGTGACATATGCACTCTTCCATGTTTAGAAATGGTTGTGGATCACACGGAGGATATGACGTTAGAGCGCTCGGACGCCTAAACCGGAGCTCCGTACCTTGCCGGACAAATATCGAAGCATCCAGGGCAGATTATAGGTATATTTTCCCTCATTCAAATACAATTCACAACTAGTTGTCGATCAGACGAAAATAATTTGATTTTCGTAAGTTTTCCTAACAGTTAGAGTTGTAAGCAGAAAAACTGAGTACGTTACAAAAAGATAATAAAACTATGTCCGCCTAGATATCACAACTTGTCACAAAATTGGAAGATATAGAAAACAGAAATAGGAGAGTAAATTTGCGTTTTCATGGGATTCCAGAAATACCTGAATATGCGGATAGCCTTCAAGTAATAACTCAGATTTGCAAAGATATTCTAAGCCGAGGAAGAGCTGAAAATGCAATGCTTCCTGATTCTGAAGTTCACATAAAAATTGAAAGAGCCCACCAAGCTTTAGGCCCAAAACCAGTAAATAGACTGCGCGACATTGTTGTATGCTTTCATGAGTTTGCAGTCAAGGAACATATTTACTCATTAGCACGTAAACAAACTGTACTGCAACTAGAGGGTAATGATATACAAATTTTTGCAGATATATCTCCAACTACCCTCAAGAAAAAACAGGATTTGAAACCAGTAACAACAATCCTGTGTAATGAAGACATTCGATATCGATGGCTATATCCCTTTGGACTCTGGTTTTCTATTAAAGGAACATCACATCGTATGCAGAGCCTAAATGAAGCTGTAGCGGTCTTAAAGAAAGCAGGCTTTAACACACTAGAAATACAGCCGCGATCACCCTCCCAACTCAATGCAGAAGGAAGAACCGTGATGGCAGAGAGCAGGGAAGGATGGAAAAAGACTGCATAGGACCCCGGACCAGAGTGCTCCAGACACCGATAAAACATGACTATAAGGATTTCAGTACAACTTTCCTAAAATTAAGCAGATATATATGAAGACACACAAGTTAAGGCGAGCGTACTAATCTCTGGCTAAGAAGGCTACCGAGGTTATATCCTGGATGAAAAGACCTTGCTTTCTGTATACTGGTTAGCGGCTCTACCGGGGGATGAACCGTGATGCTTTGACAACTATTTCCTCCTAGAGTTGTTAAAAGGGACCTTAATGTTCCAAAGGTTCCATGTGGGGGGTTGGGAATTTGAGAGTAAAGGTTATGCTGTTCTTTATTTGGAAATTGTCATCAATGCCTCAGTTATTTTAAAAGGGGTCTTCCAATTATTAAGAATGCTCAAAATTCAAATCTAATAGAGTATCATTGTAGGATAATATTAGCATCTCTAATTATAGCATTAAGACCATCATTATGGTAGGAGAATATGGCTTCTTTTAAAATATTATCCTTAAATGTTAAAGGGTTAAATTCTCCCCATAAGATGAAATTATTGCTAACAGATCTCCATAAAGCAAATGTTGCAATTGCGATGGTATAGGAGACCCACCTGAAAGGAAGATTTGAACATTTGATGTACTCTGATTTGTATCCTAAGCAATATTGGTCAGCCAATTCGAAGATGGCAAGGTATACAGGGGTCGGGATCCTCTTCAAGAAGGACTTTGCATTCGAGTTAATAGTGTGCCATTGGGACCCTCAGGGGAGGTTTTTAATGGTTATAATGAATGCTGCTGGTGAAAAATACACATTGATAAGCCTTTATGGTCCAAATGCACAACAAGGTTTGTTTTTCTCCAACTCAGCAGATACTATTATGACTCAGGCTGAAGGTTATCTTATAATAGCAGGGGACTGTAATATGACTATCCATTTATTGATAATTCAGGGGGATATGATTCTGTCTCCAAAACAGATCGCGTGCAATTTAAGAGGTTCTTGGCAAGATACCTGGCGGTTTTTTCACACCAAGTAGAAGATTATACTTTTTTTTTCTAAGCCATACAACACTTCAAGGATAGACTTTATATTTGTGGATAAGGAATTAGTAAATAGGTTTATAAAAGTGTGGACAGAGCCAACATGGTCTGACCACTCTCCAATTTGGTCAGAAATATCTTTTCCCAAATACGATAAGGGTCAATGCTTTTGGAGATGATAGCCTCTTGGATGATGAAACATATGTTGCAAAATGTACAGCTGATATACTGGAGTATTTAAAATTTAATAATTTAGAAGGTACATCTCCAATCATTGTTTGGGATTGCTTGAAACGGTACTGTGAGTAAAATTGATAGCCAGAGCCTCCTTTGTTGAGAAGAGGGAGTACCATGAGAGAGAGAGAAAGAGAGACCTTAATGAACCAGCTAATTCAATTTGAATGGCACCATAAGCAAGATCCCTCATATGAGAACAGACAAAAGGTTGAGGTTTGCAAGTCTCAAATTGCAGAACTAGATGTGGCTAGAATTGCCCAGTCTATAGAACAGGTCAAGCATGTTTACTTCGAAGGGGGAAATAAAGCTGGGAAAATTTAGCTAACAAATTGAAAGCAAAATGCACACAGAATATAATCACAAAAATTAAAGACGAAAATGGCAGTATACTCACTTCTAATAAAGATATTCGACAATGCTTTTTACGATTTTATTCTGCGTTATATAAAGCTAAATCAGCAATTATTTCGGATTCCATAGATGATTTTTTGACTGATGATCAAAGCGCTTTCCTTGACAAAGGTATTTCCCAACACAAAGTAACATTGGCAATCAAACAGTTAAAGCCAAACAAATATCCGGGTTTGGACAGCTTCTCAGCTCGCTTTAATCAATGTTTCATAAGTGAGTTGGCTCTTCCCCTAATCAAAATGTTCAATGCATTACGCTCTGATGGATCCTTGTCTTCCAATTCTAATATGGCAGGGATATCGGTAATAGCTAAGCCTAGACGAGACCCCATGAATAGTGGTTCATATCGACCCATATCCCCTTCTTAATATAGATTTTAAAAGATTAGCTAAAATTTTAGTAAACAGACTTAATAGTTTTAGAGCATATATTATAAATCCTGATCAAGCTGGTTTCATTCCTGGACGAATGGCCTTAGACAACATCTGTAAAATCCTGGACTCTATCTGGTGGCCATGGATGCTGAAAAGACCTTGGTTCACTGGCCTTATTTATTTAAAGTTCTTTAAAAAAAAATGGAGTTTGGTCCTTTCTTTCTCAAATGGCTGAACAAGCTCTATGAAACCCCCATGGATTGTACAAAGGTCAATGGGGGATACTCTGCAACCTTCCAGGTAGGACGTGGTACAAGTCAGGGATGCCCTTTATCCCCACTTCTATTCGCTCTATTTATAGAGTCCTTAGCTCAAAGAATCCATGAAAATTCCAAGATAAGCGGAATACAAGTAGGCAAGTTTTCATCCAAGCTATCCATGTTTGCAGATGATGTGATATTTACAATCACAAATCCCATGATTTCTCTCTGCTGGAGAGTGTCAAGGACATTGTGCAATTTAGCACTGCATCCGGGTTTTCAATAAACTGGGATAAATCGGAGATTCTCAACATAACACTCCCGGCTAGCCAGGTAAAGGATCTTAAACAAAGATTCCAATTCAAATGGGCCAGAGAAAAAATTAAATACTTAGGTATCTATATTGGTGCTAGGATGGATATTTTCCAACTTAATTATCCACTTTTAATTACATGTATTTTCCGGGATCTTGAAGAATGGGACCGCTACCATATATCATGGATAGGCTGTATTGCAACTTTAAAAGTGAATATCCTCCCCAGCAGGCCAATACAGTAAAAATCTCCTGTGCACGCGAATCAGTAAATAAAATTATTCAAATTAGGGCCCAGGGTAAAAAGAGGCGTTAGGGATAAGAGGCGCTAGGGGCAGGAGCGGCGGCTGTCAGCAGGTTTGACAGCCGACGCTCAATTTTGCCGGCGTCTGTTCTCAAACCCGCTGACAACCACGGGTTCGGAAACCGGACAGCGGCAAAATTGAGCGTCAGGTTTTCAACCCGCGAGCCGATTTTACATTTTTTTATTTTTTATTATTTTTAACTTTTGGGACCTCCGACTTAATATCGCCATATTAAGTCAGAGGGTGTACAAAAAAGCAGTTTTAACTGCTTTTCTGTACACTTTCCCGGTGCCAAGAGAAATTAACGCCTACAGGTAGGCGCTAATTTCTGAAAGTAAAGGGGCAGATTTTAAAAAAGTATGCGTGCACATACTTTTGTTCGCGCAACCAGCACAAATAAAAGTACGCCGGATTTTAAAAGATGCGCACGTAGCCACGCGTATCTTTTAAAATCCGGGGTTGGCGCGTGCAAGGCTGCGCAAAATCGGCAGCCTGCGCGCACCGAGCCACGCAGCCTGCCTCTGTTCCCTCCGAGGCCGCTCCGAGTGGCCTCGGAGGGAACTTTCTTTCCGGCACCCCCCCACCTTCCCTTTCCTTCCCCTAACTAACCTGCCCCCCGGCCCTAACTCCCCCCTACCTTTATTTCAAAAGTTACGCCTGCACGAGGCAGGCGTAACTTGCGTGTGCCGGTGCGCCATGTTTCGGTCCGGGGGCTGGTCCGGAGGCCGTGTCCACGCCCCCGGAACGCCCCTGGGCCGGAACCACACCCGCGGCCCCGCCCAAGGAATGCCTCCCGATGACGCGCCGGCTGCGACACGCCCCCCCAGCATGCACCCCCCCCCCCCCGGAAAGTCCCGGGACTTACGTGCATCCTGGGGCTTGCGCGCGCAGGGGGTGGAAGGGGCAGATTTTCAAAGGGTTACGCGCTTGGCTGCACATTTTACTTTCTGTATCACGCGGGGAATAACTAATAGGGCCATCAACTTGCATTTGCATGTTGCGGGCGCTATTAGTTTCGGGGGGGGGTTGGACGCGCGTTTTCAACAAGCTATTATCCCTTACTGAATAAGGGGTAAAGCTAGCGTGTCGAAAATGCGCGTCCAAACGCCGGAGCGCACTGTACTGTATCGGCCTGCATGTTAGTTATCTTTTTCAAACAATCCCTTATAATATTCCATCAGAGATGCTGAAAAAATGGCAACGTAAAATAATTAAATTTATCTGGAAAGGAAAGCATCCTAGAATAGCCCAAAGAATTCTTTTCCAACCCAAAATGCAAGGTGGATTAGCCTTACACAATCTTGTGTTACCATGCTGCTGCTCAATTAAGATCTATTATTGATTGGTATAAGATGACACCGCGTAAACCATGGGCAATCTGGAACAAGCAGTTATCGGCCATATGCCCTTACAGGCTTTACTGTGGCAACCCAAAAAGACATGGCCACTCATTCAAGCTTTTACCGAAACACTTTTACATACATTACAAACATGGAACAAGTGGAAGCTTACTATTGTGGGCCCTAAAGCCTGGTCAATGAATACCCTCCTTTATCATCGTACAGACTTTAGGGAAAGGTTGGCCTTTCAATCCTTTGCTACTTGGATAAAGAAAGGTATTCATAGTTGCGCTCAGGTATGTTAGATTTCAACACTCTACAAACTAGATATGATTTACCCCTTTCTGAATACTTTCACTATTTGCAACTTCGGCACTTCCTACAGACCCCATTGATACAACAGGACCTTACTAAAAACGTTACCATGTTTGAGGTATATTGTAAATCAGCAGACAAAACAGAAAATGTCCAAAATTTATAGTTTATTAAACCAGGAAATTAAACAAAAACCAGTCTTTGTATGGGCCTGGGAGGCAGATTTGGGGGAGGAACAAGAAAATGACTTCTGGACTAGCACCTACTGCTTGATTAGTAAAGACCTGATATCTACCACACTAATCGAAAGCGGTCTTAAACTCTTATATAGATGGTACTACACTCCATCAAAACTCCTACAAATTTACCCCAGTGTATCAGATAAATGCTGGAAGGGCTGTGGTGAACATGGTACATTTTACCATTTATGGTGGAATTGTTCTTTGGTTAAAAAATTCTGGCTGGATATATCCAACTGGCTGAGTGTTATTATCAAAAGCAATATTATATTGACTCCCAAAACAGCATTGTTAAATGAACCATATGTCAAAGGAAATAAGTATCAACAGAAACTAATAAAATTTATTTCTACAGCAGCTAGATGTGAAATGGCCAGAAAATGGAGGGAAAGCACAGTACCCACCTTAGCCCTAGTTCAAATTTGCATGGAAGAACTCTAGAGATTGTGCAAAATAACTGCCTATAAAAATAAAAGGGTACTAGCATTTTAAAAAACAGTCCTCTTATCTGAATTGGAGAAATATGCAAACAAACTGTTGATGGTCACGTTCCTCCTTTTCATAGGCATACTTATTCAATACATTCCTGAGAGGCTTGGTTTCAGTGTATTTGAAGTTTATACGGGGGGGGGAGGGAGGGTTGGGATTTGGGTTCTGGGTACAATAGACAAAAGAAGAGACTAAATGGAATTATAAGTTTTATTTCTTATGATAAGGAAAACAAATTGTTGACATGTGACATGTAAAAAGAGTTAGAGCAAGTTACTAATTATGGAAAAACATTCTGTGTCAGAAATTTTAGCTGTCCATTTATTTCTTACATTAATGGCTTATGGTTCTTCTACTCTTGATCCATAATTACATAATTTTGAACCAATTATGGTAAATTGAGAAATATTGTGTAGGATATAGTTTATTATGTCATATGTTTCTTTTCTTTTTCTGTCTAGTCTCAAATAAAGTTTGAATTATAAAAAAAAAAAAAGAAATTGTTTTGGATATGCTGAACCAGTATCACCAGAAGTATCAGTTTTTACATATAATCATGTAAGTATTGACCCATGTAATACTGGTGAGCAGAAATGAGCATGGAGCTCTGGAATACTCTAATAACCTGGGATCCTTTTCAGGTGGAGTACTGGAAAATATTCTTTTTTTTTTTTTTTAGCTCTTTTAAGTGCTGTCTCCACTACTACTGAATGGTGAGGTAGTTGTACTACTCTGTAACCTGGAGATTTTTGTGCTCTGTACTTGAAGTCTAATTTCCTTGCTACTGGGGTGCAGGAAATCGGATTCTCCCACATTCTTCTTTGTAACTCTTATAGAATATCATGGATTGGAATGGCTGCTGGTTCAGACAGATCTCTAGAATGTGAAGAAGGCCAAAGACTTTCACATGAAGATCCTTGTCCTTATGAACATAGACTCTGAGTGCTGTTTCCAACTTGTCCATACATCTGGAGTGAGAGGTCCTCGAGGGAAACAAATGTTTCAGAAGTTCAGGTAGGGATGACTCCGATGATGAATTAGGTGATTGAGGGGGGGACGGACCTTAGTCATCTTGGAGGGGTATATTCCTGGTGTACCTGCTCAGACTGGCTGGACTCCACTGCAAGCAAGTGTTGAGGACTAGAACTACTTTACGGGGATCTAATTGAGTGTCTACGTATCTGGGGAAATAGACTCCTTCCTATGGGAGCAAATCTGATATCTTGGAAAGGAAAGGCTGGAGAGTACCCCCCACCCCTTATCCTTAGAAGCCAGAGAGATAAAGAAAGTTTTCACCTACTCCACCACTTGGACCAAGGGCTCATGTGCCCTTTGGCGGGCATTGGAGGTGGAAATCCTCTCCTGATACCAAGATAGAATCTCTTTGTATATCCCCTGGAATTTGTATGAGCTGCATTAGGAGCTGATTTGAAATTAAGGGGACCACTGAGCAAATGGGATCTGGTGCCCCTACACGAAGGCCTTGCTATGATAATCTTGATGGTGACAATCCACTGCAGATCGGTGGGTACCTGTATTATTATCACCTTCTGCCCCCATCAGTCCTCTTTTCTGTAAGGGTGTTACCAGAAATGTAAGAGAACAGTTGTGTTCCAATGTCTGGAGTGTTCCAGGTGTCATTTGATGCATTGCATGTTCTGAGACTCTGTGCATTGAGTGCATCAAGGACTTATGCATCAAGGCTTTGTGCTTCGATGAAGCCCTATGCGCATCAATGGCACCAGTGACTGATGCATCGACAGTGCTGGGATGATTGTAGCAGAGGAAGGTGCGACGGTTGCATCAACAGCGGCAATCAATAATTTATTGGTGCCAGGTATGCTGCCAACTCTGCAGTGTCTTTTTCTTAGCTGCTTTTTGCTTACTCAACCCTGAAGACTTGGCCTGTTGCTCCTCTTTGAGGAACTCCTGCACCCAGAGAGCATGAAGAGGCCCTGCTCCAGGAAGAGGATCAACTGCAGTTCCTCAGTCTTATGCAGTTCCTCCATTTTCCCGGTCCTGGATTTCTGAGACCATACAGACATGCAGCCACAGTGATAGCAATCTATCTGGTCATGGTCCAGTCCAAGGCAGCGGTAAGATAGGTCATGTCCGTCCGTCCGTCCATAATGGACATCTTTCTACGGTATATGCGGTCTTTGAAACCATTCATTGTGGGCTTCTTGAATTCACATATTCTGTGAAGAAACTATTCTTTCATTCCTTTTTATTTATTTTTATATATAGCACTGAAAAGTGCTGTCTGGGGGGCTGCCGAGACAGCAAGGAAACTAAATAATTGAAAAAAGTTTTAGAGATATGATTAAGAGGAAAATTTTTTCAGAGAGATAGGATACACATGCACACCAAAGTTTGGACAAAAAAAAAAGATTGAGGGGCCATGCCTGCGTGGGAATTCCCGTACATGTTCAGTAGAGCAAATGTCTATGATCTTAGAGAGAAGAGTCCATTCAGCGCCATCAGATAACATCACCACCACATGTCATGGCTAATTCAGCCTTGCTTCAACAGAAAAAAATTAGTTCCTTTAGTCATCAGAAGTGGGTCTTCTACATTTTAGCCGGTTGCCTTTAATCCCATGCAGGGAGCAGGTCCAGTACAGTCAGAAGTAAGGAAGGAAAGCAATCATTTTGAGAAAAGGCTGTATTTCTTTTTAGGTTTTTATAGCACTGGGTTAATAATTCCTGCAGGACTTACTCACTAAGGACATAATGCAGGTGCCATTTACTCCCATCTTCTACCTGCCCCCCTCATACTTTTAAAAAAAGGGAGAAGGAGGTTGCAAGCAGTATATGGTGACCACATTTCTTCTTTGGCAAGTGCACACCCCGCCACATTCCAGGGTAAGCCCCCTCACTCTTTCCTCCACTCCACAACCCCTTGCCTTCCTCCCCCCCCCCAATCAGCAGTCCTCTCCTCTCCACATCCCTCTCTCCTCTCGCTCTCTAACCCTACCCCCCACCCTTCAGGCTTCTCATTCTCACTCTTTTTCCTAAGTGCCAGAGTCTCCTCCCCACCTTCCCCCCAAGGTCCCAATCAGGGCTGAAAATGTCTCCATCTCCTCTCCACTCTCTAAGGCTGGCTCCTGGGCTCACCAGCCAAGGAAATGCACTCTCCTCCGGCAAGCGGGTGAGTGCATTTTCCAAAACTTGCACCTGTGTACCAAATTTCAGTTATCTTCACTTGCTATTAAAGGGCTCCCCTAAGTATAAAAGGCAATAACATTGGTAGAGATGAGGGAGGAGGGGGCAGCAATACTTCACGAAAAGCACTAATCATGTCCTAAGGCTAAGTACCTGCATAAGATGTGTTCCACATCCCTCTTCAGGAAAAAAAAATGTTAAAACCAAAAATGCTTTACCTGAACAGGTGGCTCAATCGTTATCCATGCTGGCAACATCATACTTGGGTTAAGAGGCTGAGTCCCCACCCGGAAGTAAACGATACCACCAGTATCACAGGCCCAGATGTGCTGGTTACCGCATGTCAAACTGGACAGTTTTACGGCTCCTAGTAACAAAGAAACACCTTCAATCATAAATCATCGGTTCACATGGTACTCGTCGGCATAGCCATGTCCGAGTACCTAGAGATCCTGCCTTTAAAGAAACTGCTCTCAAAAAATGAATGCTTGAAAATTTCCTGTAGACATATTTACATTGTTTCTAAAAATGAAACCTAAGCACCCCAAATCTGTCATTTCTCTACTGAATATTGCAGAATTGAAATAAATGCTGCATTTTTATGTGTGACCTTATTACCACTGGGTATATAAAGGAATAGCACAATCAAACCTAAAACCAGAATTTACCAGTATAACGGACCAGAAAAAAAATATCCAAATAAGATAGGAAGGAAGAAAGAAGAAAGAAATCAGTTCAACATAATTTCCACTGTTTGGACAGGAAAGATGACCTTAAGTTAACTTGGTGCATTCTGCTGACGGTCATGCTTTCAGGAATCTCTGGTCTGAAGTCTATAAATAGTCACAAGCACTGCAGTAAGCTACCCTGCAAACACGCTTTGGCAAATGCAGAGTGCCTGCCATGCTGGCTGGGGGGGTGCAATCTAGAGGCCATCCCGCCTAGACACCTCATACCATAACATGCTACATGGGGCCTATACCTCCACCAGAATACATCAGCTGTCGTGCCCCTGGCCCTAACTGGCTCAGCCTCCTACTTTGGGAGGAGAATAATTGATAGACCATTGTTTGTTCTGGCAGCTGAATGCCTAACGGGAAAATATTCACAAGTTCAGTATTTTCGAACCAATGTACCAGAACACACAATTGCCAGAACAAACATTGATTTTCCTCCCAAAAGAAGAGACTGAGCCAGTTAGGGCCAGTGGCACACAGCTGATCAGGTGTGCCATGGAAAAGTCACCGCTGCCTGATGCTCGGATCCAGACCAGCACATGGTCTCTGCAACAAGAGACACCAACAGTGACACCAACAGTGGCTCTTAAAGGTGTAGGAGCTTCTTTCTGAGAACATGTGTAATCCTGCATACTTCTTAGCTGCAGCATGAGCCATGGAGTGTAGTAATTAAGGGACAGCGTTGAAGCCATGGACAACCGAGTCCCACTTTGTACAGCACATACACTGCACATAACACCTCCTTTCCACTCTTGAATCTCCTTGTTTGAGTTCTTTCAACCTCTGTCTTATACCCAGTTGGCGAGAGCATACACCAAGCACTGGAAGTGACAACACCTAGAGCGTTGGGAGAAGAAGCAGAGAAGGAGCTCCTGCAGCCACATGTGGCAGTCAGGGTACTAATTGAGCTAGCTGTCTGCACCACGATGACTTTACTCCTCTCCTGCAATTGTATTTGGAGGGAGCTGGTGCATTGTGATGGGCTTGTGTCTCTCTCTGCATCCTTTCTTCCTTTGTTTTAAAATTTGGAAGAGAGACTGGTGGAGTTTTCAGTGCTTCCGTACCTCTTCTTTTGGATGTATGAATCCTCTCCATGTCTGCATTGCTTGCTCCATGGAAGCTGGTGTGCCACACAACGTTTTATTAATGTAGGTATTCCTTGGGCTTGAAAAGGTTGGAAAACATTGCTATAACTGCATAACTACCTATCAGCTGGCATGAAACCACTTCAAAATGGTCAACTGGATGATACATCTTATTTTTTAAGATTATCAGCTGACCTCTGCATGGATTTACAAGAGTATGTTAAGGATATTTTACAACATGCTCTGCGAGAGAAGGCTATCTCTTCTAAAGAATATAGGTATTTGATTCAACCTTGTCCATCAGCTCCTTACATGTATATCGTACCTAAGATACAAAAGTCTGTGGACAACCCTCCTGGATAGACCTATTGCGTCAGGGATAGGGTCCTTATTTGAACCCTTAGCCAAATTTATTGTCCTTTTATTGTAACCATTTGTGAAACATATTAAATCTTATTAAGTCTTATTAATGCTCAGTGGGTGAGAAGTTTCAATTAATTCACGATATTATTATTCATGAACAAATTGATTTTTGCTGTCTCACAGAGCCCTGGTTATTAGACGCAGATGCTATTACGCTTAATCAAATTTGCCCTTCTGGATATTCATTTGTGTCTCACTCTCGTCAAAAGAAAAGGGGTGGTGGCTTACTGGTGATTTATAAAGACTCTTGGAATATCAAAACTGAAATCTTCTCCCATGATTCTTCTCTGGAAATGCTTATAAGTTTCTGTTGGTATTTTTTCACTGTTTAATTTATGCTCCACCTAAACTACTTGCCAATAATCTCTCACCTCTGTTTGAACTCCTAATGCTCTCCAAGACCGATCTTAACAACATGATCATTCTTGGAGACTAATTTACAAATTGACATCTTACCTCCTCTACTGTATTGCTCCTTATTTCTTGATATTATGGATTCACTTGGTTGGCATCAATTAGTCTGTGGACCTACTGACAAATTAGGCCACACTTTAGACCTTGTCTTTGTTAACAAGTCTCTTGCTCAGTCTGCCATCTCTTCCTTAACAGTTAGTCAAGTTCCATGGTCTGCCCATTTTTTGATTCAATTTTGTTTTCATACTGCAAATTTATCTCCTACTTCTCAGAGCACTTCTAGTCTAGTAAAATGTTGCAAAATTGACACTGATCTGTTTTCTTCCACTATCCCGTCAGCAACATCAACAATATCTTTTCTTAGTATTTCTAATTCTATTGCCCAGTGGAACGACACACTTCGTTCAACTCTTAACTCATTAACTCCACTCAGAACCTTTTCTCCAAGGTTCTTTAAACCCCAGCCATGGCTTTCCACGTAAATTAAACCTGCTCGTCAGAATCTGAGGAAATCAGAATGCACTTGGCGCAAGCATCCTTCTTCTCATCTTGCCCAAGCATTTAGCACATCTCTAAAGTTGTATCAAACCCGTATCTTGGAAGCTAAGAAAAGATACTTCTCAAATTTAATAACGCTGGTCATGACCCGAAAATTCTTTTCAATATCATTAGACACTTGACTAATTTAATACCAAATCTGCGATCCTCTAACACTCTTTCTGCTGATTCTATCCTCAAATTTTTCAACCTAAATATTGAGAAACTATGTCTTAACTTCGTCAATATTTCAAAATGGTACTCTGAAGAAGCCTTCTCCTTCATACCTCCCTGGGAAAATTTTGACTATGTGGCATCAATGGAGGTCTCCAAGTTTATTGCTAAATCTAATACCACAATTTGTCCACAAGCTCTTTGCTCTTCTTCTTTGTTTAAAGCTGCCAAAGACACCTTGGCTCCATTTTTCACACGTTTAATTAATCTCTCTCTAAATGAAGGTATTGTTCCTGACAGCCTTAAGCAGGCAGTTGTTTGTCCTTTGCTGAAAAAAATCTAATCTTGACCCTTTCAATCCTAACTATAGGCCAATTTCGTCATTACCCTTTTTCTCGAAAGTCTTAGAAGCCTCAGTTCTGACCTAGTTATCAGAACATATTGAAAAATTTGAGGTTCTCGATCCCCAACAATTTGGATTTCGTCGTGCTCTTAATACGGAACTCCTACTTCGCTCTTTAACTGACACCATTAGAAGAGGCATCGATAATGGCCATCAGTACATTCTAGTCTCTCTCGATATTTCATCGGCTTTCGATACTGTGGATCATAACATTCTACTCTTTCATTTACAGGAAGCAGTTCTATCTGGCACAGTTATAAACTGGTTCCATTCCTATTTATGGAATTGCACTAAAGTAAAAATCCTCAATGACTTTTCATCCATTTCTCACATTAAAACTGGAGTCCCTCAAGGCTCTGCTCTCTCCTTATTACTTTTCAATATTTACTTAGCACCTTTTTGCAAAATTCTATCCAATTTGACAGATTCGAACAAATTATATGCAGACAACATTCAATTCCTCATGCGTATTCGCTAATCTTGGGACAATTCACAAAGTCACATCAATATCTGCTTTTCTTCAATTAAGTCATGGCTGGAACACAACAAATTAACACTGAATGTGTCAAAAAACAAATTTCTTGCTCTATCTAGTCACTACTCTCTAATTTCTGAATCAACCATATGCATCAACTCCTCTCTTTTTACAATAAGTAACCAAGTTAAAAGTCTAGGAGTTGTCTTAGACAGCACTCTTTTATTCAAGCCTCAAGTCAAACATGCGATAAGACAAGGTTTTTTCAAACTTCATCTACTTAAAAGCTTCTTTTTTTCATTTGAATTCCGCACAGTACTTCAGGCCTCTATCTTTCCCATCATTGATTTTTTTTTTAACACGCTCTATATTGGTCTCCCGCCTTCCACTTTACAACCCATTCAGTTACTTATTAACTCAGCTGCTCAACTCCTGTCAGGAACAAAGCAATCTGATCACATTTACACCCACTCTGATGAATCTACACTGGCTATCCATTACTGAATGTATCAAGTATAAACTTGGCATGACGTTGTATAAACTTAATGATGACTCTTCTCCTTGGGAAAATTCTTTGCTTAAGTTTTACCAACCAGCACGTTCTTTACACTCCTCACAGCGTAGCCTCCTTGAAGTTCCCTCACCCAAAATTGCACGCCTTCACATTACACATGAATGTTCCTTCTCCATGGCAGGCCCTGAATTTTGGAACTCACTCCTTCTTGAAATGCGGCAGTCCGATTCTATAACAAATTTCAGAATTCTCCTAAAACCTTTTTTGTTTAGATTTGCTTATTTTTAATTTAAAATTTTATTTTTAATGCATTTTTGTTCTGTGCTGTATTATGATTTTATATTATCACTTCTATTGGTTTTATGTTTCCTTTATTTATGCTTGTAATTCTTGTAAATCGCCTAGGCCAACTTTGAATTAGGTGATTCATAAATTCAATAAAATGTAAATGTATATATATGGGACTTTACTCATTTTATTAATGAATTAGAGACTATTCTGTGTATTGAGCCATCATGGTTTCTGCTGACATTCTTTGTATACAAATATACTCCAGCAGATGGCATTGAAGATTATCCAACAGACTATTTATTTATTTATTTGGTGTTTTTATATACCGATAATCGTTGGGAACATCTAATCGGTTTACAATGAACAATAATTCAGCAACAGGCTTTACATATAACTTAGTAAGACAACAATTCAGAAAACAGGTGGAGTACAAAAGAAAAAAAAAAAAAAAGGACTATCATTCAATTGAATATGTCCTAAGAGGGAAATGGTTATCATGCAGATGGCAGAGGTGGTCATTACCCAGTTTTATTTTACATTTCAGGATAGTTTCTATAAACAAGTGAAAGAGATCCCGATGGGGTCTCCCTTAGCTCCATCAGTCGCATGTTTATATGTGGCCATATTTGAGGAGGATCACATCTATCCATCTTGTTTCCTTAAACATTTTTTGGAAGAGGTATATTGATGATTTATTTTGGATATGGGTGGGTTGGTATGATGGGTTCATGGCATTATTTTTATTGCATAAATTCTGTAGACTCCAATTTGGAGTTTACCCTTCAATATAGTAAGAATAACTTTGTGTTTTTGGATATAAAGGTTTGTAAAATTGATGGTAAAATTCATACTTCTGTGTATAAAAAGTCCACTGACAGAAATTCGATGCTGCATTTTGAGAGTTATTATCCATGGATCCTTAAGGAAAATATCCCTAGTGAGCAATTTCTTAGATATCGCCATATTTGTTCCTCTATTGCAGAATATAAAAGCAGGTCTGGTGAATTAATGCAGAGATTTATTGCTCATGGATATCCTAAGAGATGTGTAAAATAGGCATATAAAAGGGGTCTGTATGTGAATAGATCTAATTTGTTGTTAACTACAGAGCGCCCCAATATGACTTGCACAGTGTGTTGTATTCTTTATTCTTCAAGAACATGTGAGATCAAGTGGATTATTTTGAAACACTGGTCCATTTTGAGTTCTCTCCCAGGGTTTAGTAAAACCCCTATATTTGCTATAAAAAAAGGAAGAAATCTTAGACGTTTGTTAGCTTGTCCTACGTATCATGTGAAGGAGTTCGAGGAAGATAGGGGTCAATTTATGTGTGGGGGTTGCTCTGTATGTGTAAATATTTTATATATACAGTCAGTCATCCCTTTTTGAAATATGCATTTGAAATACCTAGCCTCTATACGTGTTGGTTGGCAGAGGTAATTTATGCTGTAGTTTGCCCGTGTGATCTTATTTACATTGGGCACACTATACGGGAAGTCAGTCTCAGGGTCACTGAACACAAAAGTTGTGTACAGGTGGGTAGAGATGCTGCTCCCCTTGTAGAATGCTGGACGTTTCATGGGCATGAGGTTAATGACAAAATTCTTTGTCATCAAGCAATTAAGCATGTGGCACATTTAAAACTAATCGGAGAAAGTACTTTTTCACTAAACGCACAATAAGGCTCTGGAATTTGTTGCCAGAGGATGTGGTTAGTGCAGTTAGTGTAGCTGGGTTTAAAAAAGGATTGGATACGTTCTTGGAGGAGAAGTCCATTACCTGCTATTAATTAAGTTGACTTAAGAGAATAGCCACTGCCATTAGCAATGGTTACATGGAACAGACTTAAGTTTTTGGGTTCTTGCCAGGTTCTTATGGCCTGGATTGGCCTCTGTTGGAAACAGGATGCTGGGCTTGATGGACCCTTGGTCTGACCCAGTATGGCATGTTCTTATGTTAAGCAGTAAACAGGGAGGGAATTTTGCCCGGCGATTATAGCAGACAGAACAAAAATTCATTTACTCTTGGAACACTCCATTCCCCAGGGTCTGAATAAGGAGATTGAATGGGAGGTGTTTTTTTTGAGATATAAAATAAATGTGGTTCCCCTTTAAAGTTACTTTTTGAGGTGGCAGCAGTATCAATAATCTGTTCGGTTGGTTAAAAAATGGGGGGCATAACTGGAACATTCTAATTCCTGAGGGATTACTCAAACTCCCCAGGATTTGAATAAGGAGACAGAATTGTGTTCTTTTTGAAATGCTGAATAAATGTGGTTTTCCATTTAGAATAATTTTTTGATGTGGTAGTAGTACGAGTATTTTGCTTGGTTGTTTAAATGGGGGCACCAATGGAATATAATTACAAGATCTTTTCCTGTGTTTGTTCGGTGATTTGTTGACAGGGTGATGGAATTTTTGGCTGGGGGGAGAGTTTGATCTCATATTGGTTGTTGCTGATATTCAAAGTGTCAGAAAATGGACAGTGACGTTTGTTGTTCAGCATGCGTATGAGGCGTGTTTTGAGATTGGAGAACAGCGTTGAATCAGGTTTGTTATCCGTTGTATCTTGAAAATCAGGTTACAACTTTTTAGAGATGTATATTTGAGCAGTTGATTATGATACCCTATGCATTTGCAGGTGCACTTGAACTAATGGAGTGTTTCTATATAGAGGGACAATCTATATAAATAAAAATGTTAAATAGTTTGTACAAAATAGCTAATCTCAGAAACCACTGCACAGATTGCTTTCAAATTTGGACACAACCTTCCTTTCACATACGGGAAGGTTCTTCTGTACTTACATTACATATATGTCACACCTGTGACAGGTAAAAAAGGTTTAAAAATTGGTTCCACAAAACAGCGACATCTGGTGGACGTCGGACGTCAGCGCAACCTCTTACACCTTTCACAAACACTCACACATCCCACACACATGACAAATGTATTTAATTCACACACCCTCCAAACACACAGAAATCCACACTCCTCACCTCCCCCCCCCCCCCCCCCACACACACGCCAATTGGACTTACTTCACCCACCCTCCCAAAACACACCAAAACGCACCAAATTCCAGGCTGCTACACCGGGGGGCCACGCACATGTCACATGTTGGCAATTCGCACACCCTCCGAACTCACACAAAAACACCCTCCTCACACCCCCCATGCACATGCCTGTTCTACTTACTGCCCACACCCTCCGAACACACACAAATGCGGAAACAAGTCCGCGCTGCTCCAGCGGGGGGCCAAGAACGGTCCGGGACACATCGCGTACACTACGGCCGTTGGCTGCCAGCAATCAAAATGGCACCCATGGCCCTTTCCCTTACTATGCCTCTCGGAGACAACAATGGCGGCAGTAGCCCATGTGACATAGTAAGGGCGAGGGCCCATCGACGCCATTTTCAGGACTGGCAGCCAGCGGACCTTTGCCCTTACTATGTCAGGGAACCTAGCACTCCCATTACTCCTCCACAGTGACATAGTCAGGTCAAAGGGCAGTCGGAGCCATTTTCATTGCTAGCAGCTGATGGCCCGAACCCAAGACTTCGATCCCGAACTGAACACCCACTCCAACGACTGTTTGCACAGGTACCCGGGGGGGGGGGGGGCTGCACGGTGGGGGCTGTAGTTATTTTCTTGTGCGCGTGTTCGGGGGGGGGGGGAGTTTCGGTCATTCTGTAACTCTCGCGGGGGGCGGGAGAGTGGGTTACTGTATTTCGCCGGGGTGGGGGGTGTGGAGTGCGTATTTAAACACTGCGTTTATGGTGGGGTTCTTTTGGGGTGGAAAGACGGAGGGCACACACAAACACAAAACGTCCCTGATCTCGGAAAGGCACCAAATTAGCCCTCTACAAAACAATTAACTAAATAGAGAGTGCTAACTTGGTTAGGCACTCCCCTATTTTGATACAGAACACGCACAACCTCCCACTGACGGACCACATTTACTATCACCAATTTCTATTTCGGTGTTTTTTTTCTCAATTGGCATCCTAGCTGCTTCTTACAGTCTGGGTCCTCTTACCTAAGAAAGCATACATTTCAGGGGAGGGAGAATGAGGGGAGAGGTGAGTGTGAGGGGAGAGAGTTGGAGTGGGGACAGGGGAGGGTGAGTGACCAAGGGGGAGGAGGATGAGTGACTGAGGTAAATGAGCAAGGGGAAGGGGGAGGGAGGGTAAAGAACCTGACTCTGCCACTGCAACGCGTGGCCGGCTACCGCTAGTTCATGATATAAAATTAAAAATTTGTAACAGTGCAGTATCTGGTGTTTGAAGAGACAAGCTGGAGTGTGATAAGTGGATATATTTGGTTTGAGTTAGATTTCTCTAGCTTTGGTTTTCGATATTCATTTTGTTTTGTTGGTCACCAGGGGAATACATCTAAAGCAGCCCGATAGGGTGAAACAAGGTTCCTTGTTGGGACAGTGGGACACCGGCTGGATGAATTGGCTTTCACGGCGGTTAAGCATTGAAGCGGTGTGCTTTGCGGATACTGAATCACCGTTAGTGCCATCAAATCTACATCTTTAATGCAAGAGGATTATGCTGTTGAAGTTGTGATCGGTAGTGTTTGTTGCAGAGACCATGGGTTTCATATATGAGGCATCTATTTTAGACCTTTTTTGTGGCGTGTAAAATAGGGGTGAATGATTTTATTATTCAGGCCTATTTTAATAAGTGTGTGTGCATGAGTGTGCTAGTATGAGTGTTCCATGTTATACAAGGTGGGGTTATTGGTATTGTGCACCTGATAACTAATACTTTTTTGAAATATAGTCGATATATTTGACATGTGTTTATTGGATACATATGTAATCAATGTAGACAATTTTATGGACACACTGTAACTGTAATTCATTGCCTATATTGTAAATTATAAGATAATTATTTATGTTGTATATTTGTATAAGTATGCTGTAATAGTTTTATATACCTCTGCTTTATGTTGGGGCATAACAATTTTTCTTGTGGGGGTGGAATATATCTTCCTGATTTTTGCATCAGGAAGGGATTATGCATATGTAACAGCACATGCATTTGGATACAAAATCTATTGATCTGATGCCAAACAAAATCTCCAGAGAATGCTTTCCAGTTTACTGAATGTTCCAGGACTGTATGTGACATGCCGGGTTACCATGTATAGCCTTCTAGGAAGTTAAATCTGGCAGCGACTGCCCTGCAAAGTTCATCTGAAGCCTGAGAGAATTAAATTTCAAAGACAGATCATTTTGATTTCTCATTTACATAAGGGACGTGAACAGAGGGATGTTAAGCCTCCTACCAGTCTGTCGCTGCTTGCATAATGTCCCAACTTCTGCATGCCACACGCTCTTCCAAGTCACGCAAGGGATGGGGGTTGGTGGCAGCTGTTCAAATATTTGGGTCCAAACGACGTCAGAGCAGAAACAAATGGAGTCCCATATCCCCTAATCAGCCTTACCAGACATTATTTACATTTACCATACCACCCAGGATGTCAAAAACCAATGCCACATACAGACATCTTAAAACCTTTACTTTTTCCCCTTCTCTAACCCCCTTGCAAGCATAGCTTTGTGAAAGCCATTACCCGATGAACGACTTGTCCAAGAAACGTCAGAACAGAGATCTGTAAATCAGGTGCAATGACATTCTCCACTGTCAGGCCAGAAAGGTCATTAGTCTGTGTTTAGAAACCTTGATACTGATAGTGTAACCCTAATCAGAAGCAGCTCTGCAGATAGAGCTGTTGGAATACACTGTGGAAGGGAAAGGACTGAGTTAGCTTAAAACATCATTTCTGGTGCTGGTGCACTTCATTTTCATAAAGTTGAGAGAGCTCTAAAAACACTTAAAACAGCTTAACAAGTACTGCACACACGTATCACAGTAAAAACTATTTCTAAAACTGCTGCACGTCTACTAATGCTTAAAATACAATTAACTAGTTGCACTGCATGAAGCCATAAGATTCTTGTTAAAGCAACAATATAGTACATGATGGCAAAAAAAGAGTTATCTGCCCTACTTAAGTCTGCCAATTTATCCCTCTCTCCACTGCCGAAGTTACATCCCCAGCCTCACCAGATCCAAATCAGGTTGTTTTGCCTTTATCTTAGGTTCTCGTTCATCTTGAGTTGATTTGCATACAAATTTCCAATCTTAATTCCACAACAGCAAGCTTTGTACATTTTAAATTCACAGCTATTCTAACAATATGCTGTAACACGTATTATATGGATGCATACTGCAAGGGTAAGGAGCTTTATTCCTCAGTAACAAACCCTACACCTTGCTACAAAATATACCCCCATCTCGGATTGTTCCTGGACTGGTAAACTGTCTGCAACTTCTGTGAAACAACACACACACACAATATTATAAAGGAGAGGACTACATGTCGTGGCACTGTAAAGCTCTGGGAGAAGGCAGAATTAAGAAGCATGATGTGTTTTTTCACAGACAGTGGCAAGCCAGTAGCACAGTGTGCTTGAAACAGCGGTAGATATAAACATAGCATGAATGTAAATGGAGATCGCAACTATTCCTCTTAAGAACTGCATCCAGAGGGCTAATGTAGCGTAAGTTGAGTTACTATAGCCACAGAGCAAATGTGCCTGGAAGCAGCAGATTGACTGGAGCCTTCAAATCCTGGAGAGCTCTGCCATAGGCATGGCTTCCTTCCTCCCCTTCAAACATGGACTGCATCTGAATTTCATTTCTCATCTCAGGATGGTATCTCTACTTCCATCATGAAGGCAGGTCATTATGAAATATTTAAAATCAGTTCCAGTCCCTTTTCTGCTTTTAATCAGTTCAGCATTTTTTTTAACTCATCTCGTGTTTAATGAGAAATAAAGGGAAATGTGATCCTTATCAAGGACGCTCTCAAATACACCTTCGGGAAGTGAGAAGTAGGGCTGATCTTGGGGATTTAAGGTCCTAAGGCAAGTTTGCTAGAGTGGATCCCCACCCAAGATTGGTCCTCTCAGCCCACCGGCACTAAAAACATGCGGGCCGATACAGTAAAGTCCGCGGGAGAGCGGACGAACGCCTGACCTCCCGGCACACGCACCGGCACCTCCCGGCACACGCACCGGCACACGCACCGGCCCCTCGCCGGTGCGCTCGATTCACTATGCAAAGGAGGCGCTAGGGACACTATCGCGTCCCTAGCGCCTCCTTTTTGACAGGAGCGGTGGCTGTCAGCGGGTTTGACAGCCGACGCTCAATTTTGCCGGCGTCAGTTCTCGAGCCCGCTGACAGCTACGGGCTCGGAAACCGGACGCAGGCAAAATTGAGCGTCCGGTTTTCGGCCTTACAGCTGCAGGCCGAATTCCAATTTTTATTTATATTTTTTTTTACTTTTTTTACTCTTCGGGGCCTCAGACTTACTATCGCTATGATAATTAAGTCGGAGGGTGCACAGAAAAGCAGTTTTTACTGCTTTTCTGTGCACTTTCCTGGCGCCGGAAGAAATTAGCGCCAACCCAAAGGTCATCGCTAATTTCTGAAAGTAAAATGTGCGGCTTGGCTGCACATTTTACTTACTGTATCCCGCACGCATACCTAATAGGGCCCTCAACATGCATTTGCATGTTGAGGGCGCTATTAGGTGCCACGGGTTGGACGTGCGTTTTCCTCCTCTTACTGAATCAGGGGTAAGGGAAAACACACGTCCAATAGCAGGCTAACAGTGCGCTCCATCGGAGCGCTCTGTACTGTATCGGCCTGATAGAAAGTGATTTTGGAAACAGGGCTATCACTGGGTCCCCTCTAAGGCACAAGGCCAGGATGGCTACTCAGATTGTCTCAAGGATGGCCCTGGCCAAAGGTTTGAGCCTTCAAAACATAAGCACTTTAGAACTGCCATGCTCAGTATGGTCTCTAATCACTTGAAAGTTCTCCTGAGCTTGTGAAGCCACTCCCTCTAGATTAGACCAAACAACGTCAATCCTTTGTAAGAGTACTTTCCAGCTTTGATAGAGCTCACCAACAGGCCGATACAGTACAGTGCGTTCCAACAGAGCGCACTGTTAGCCTGCTATTGGACGCGAGTTTTCCCTTCCCCAGTAAGGGGAGGAAAACACGCGTCCAACCCGCGGCACCTAATAGGGCCATCAACATGCAAATGCATGTTGATGGCCCTATTAGGTATGCGCGCGGGATACAGTAAGTAAAATGTGCAGCCAAGCCGCACATTTTACTTTCAGAAATTAGCGCCGACCCAAAGGTCGGCACTAATTTCTTCCGGCACCGGGAAAGTGCACAGAAAAGCAGTAAAAACTGCTTTTCTGTGCACCTTCCGACTTAATACCATGGCGATATTAAGTCAGAGGTCCCGAAGAGTAAAAAAAAAAAAAATAAAAAAATTTGAATTTGGCCCGCGGCTGTCGAGCCGAAAACCGGACGCTCAATTTTGCTGGCGTCCGGTTTCCGAGCCCGTAGCTGTCAGCGGGCTCGAGAACCGCCGCCGGCAAAATTGAGCGTCGGCTGTCAAGCCCGCTGACAGCCGCCACTCCTGTCAAAAAGGAGGCGCTAGGGACACTATCGCGTCCCTAGCGCCTCCTTTTCCCCGTTTCTACCACGCCGCCTAATTAATGATAGGTTACAAATTTTTACTAATAGGTCTGAAATTTCACTTTTTAGTTCCTTCAGAACTCTGGGGTGTATACCATCCGGTCCGGGTGATTTACTACTCTTCAGTTTGTCAATCAGGCCTACCACATCTTCTAGGTTCACCGTGATTTGATTCAGTCCATCTGAATCATTACCCATGAAAATCTCCATTACAGGTACCTCCCAAACATCCTCTTCAGTAAACAGCAAAGCAAAGAAATCATTTAATCTTTCCACGATGGCCTTATCTTCTCTAAGTGCCCCTTTAACCCCTCGATCATCTAACGGCCCAACTGACTCCCTCACAGGCTTTCTGCTTCGGATATATTTTAAAAAGTTTTTACTGTGAGTTTTTGCCTCTACAGCCAACTTCTTTTCAAATTCTCTCTTAGCCTGTCTTATCAATGTCTTACATTTAACTTGCCAATGTTTATGCTTTATCCTATTTTCTTATGTTGGATCCTTCTTCCAATTTTTGAATGAAGATCTTTTGGCTAAAATAGCTTCTTTCACCTACCCTTTTAACCATGCCGGTAATCGTTTTGCCTTCTTTCCACCTTTCTTAATGTGTGGAATACATCTGGACTGTGCTTCTAGAATGGTATTTTTTAACAATGACCACGCCTCTTGGACATTTTTTACTTTTGTAGCTGCTCCTTTCAGTTTTTTTCTAACAATTTTTCTCATTTTATCAAAGTTTCCCTTTTGAAACTTAATCCTACTCTGTTTCCTGTCTTTTAACCAGTTTGCTATCCACGAAAGGACATCGCCACCTATCCCATGACTTTTTACTTTTCCTAGAAGCCTCTCATGAGAAACTTTGTCAAGTGCCTTCTGAAAATCCAAGTATACTACATCTACCGGTTCACCTTTATCCACATGTTTATTAACGCCTTCAAAAAAGTGAAGCAGATTTGTGAGGCAAGACTTGCCTTGGGTAAAGCCATCCTGACTTTGTTCCATTAAACCATGTCTTTCTATATGTTCTGTGATTTTGATGCTTAGAACACTTTCCACTATTTTTCCTGGAACTGAAGTCAGGCTAACCGATCTGTAGTTTCTCGGATCGCCCCTGGAGCCCTTTTTAAATATTGGGGTTACATTAGCTATCCTCCAGTCTTGATATCCAGGTGCCCTGAGATTGTTTTGAATTAGGAGGAGGAGGAAGGATGGTTTGCTTGCAACTTTCTCCTCTCTCTCTCACGCTGGCTCTCAATCACTCACATATACACATGCTTTTCTCTCTCACTTATATAGGCTCTTAATTACACATTTACACACATGCTGTCTGTCTTTTCACGCTTACACACACAGGCTTTCAATCACACACATACATGCTGTCTTTTTCTCTCACACACAGACTCTCATTCACATGCTTACACACACATGCGCGCTCTCTCTCATTTACACACAGGCTCTCAATCACATACTCACATGTTCCCTCATCTAAACCAGCTCTCAATCACACAGACACACATGCTCTCGCTCTTATACACACAGGCTCTTAATCATACATACACATGATCTCTCTCACACACAAAGGATCTCAATCACACATGCATACTCTTTCATACAAACAGGTTTTCAATCAAACTTGCACATGCAGGTTCTCAGTCATACACTTCCATTCATGCTCTCTCACACAGTCTCTCAATCACACACATACTCTCTTTCACATATACAGGCTCTCAATCATTCACATACATGCTGTCTCACTCACACAGCACCTCAAACACATATGCTCATTCATTCCCTTACTCACTCTCCCCCCCCCCGCCCCCACCGAACTAGCGTCAGCAGCAGCCTCCTCCACTTCCAACCGTAAAGGCGGCAGCAGCCTCCTTCACTTTCAGCCCTCACGGAGAAAGGAGTCCCATCGGCCGTGGGGGTTGATGATGTTCCTCATTTTTCTCCAAGCCTGGCTGCTCATCCTTCTCTCAGCCTCTCTTATTTTCTTCGGGCCGACGCTACCCGCACTAGCATGGTCTCTTCTTCCCACACACGCACCCACTGCACACCACTTCTTCTTCCGGGCCACGGGGAGGGGGGGGGGGGGGAGAAGAGCGCATGTTAGTGCCGCTGTCTCCAGCTGTCCTGCCGCGTTCCGCTTGGGCTATCAGCTTTTTAAGCCTGGGCAGAGGAACTATTTTGCTCGGGTAGGGGGAGCAGCTGGATCAGCAGGGGACCGCGAAGTGTGGCGACACCTGCATATGCTTGGCGACACACTGGTTGAGAACCACTGCTCTAAATCATATGATATTTCTTGAAAGGCTGTGGATGTTAAGCATCGGGGGAATAATTATCTGGTAGTTTACATGTTTTCTGAATGGTCATCAGCAACAGGTCAGAATCTGGGAGCAGTGTTCATCATGAACAACAATTAGTCCTGAAATCTCTTATCAGCGGTACTATTCAATATCTATCTTTGGCCTTTCTGTGATTTTTTTGGAAGGGCTGAAATTGGATATACACATATACACCGATGATACTCCGCTTTTACTTCCAGTTTAGGGGTGTATGCCCCTTGTATTTAGTAGAATCTCACAATGCTTGCATGGAATATTTGACTGGATGTGTGACAACTTGCTCATGCTGAAATCTAGAGAAAACTGAAGCACTATAAGGTTAGTCGCCTCCAAATTCCTGACTTGTTGCCTTCCTGGTCTATAAGCAGGACCCAGATTATGTTTTCTGTGGTTATTAGGGATCTAGGGGTCCAGTTACACACCCGTAGGTCCCTGCAAGCACAGTTAAAAGCTATTCTGAGGTCAAGATTTTTTAAGTTAAAGTTATTGCAGCAACTAAAATGCATTTTCTGGCAAAATGATTTTCATGTATTGTTGCAAGCTTGTGTGTTGACGACCATTGATTATTCTAATTCTTTGTACATTGGTCTCCTTAAATGGAATCTTAAAGTTCTGAAATTAGTTCAAAGTGCTGCCATGCAGCTTTTACTAGGTTTTGGGCAATGAGCACATATGACACCAACTTTATACCAGCTTCATTGGTTACCTATTGGGAAGAGAATAGTTTTTAAAGTGCTTTGTTTAGTTTTTAAACTTGTTCATAAAGAGGGCCCTTCATATCTTTCAGATCTGATCCTGAATATAAGCCTACCTGGAATTTACGTTCCACAGGGCACTGGCTGGTGCAGCTCCCTTCAGTTAAAGAAGCATGTTTGCAAGAAACTCAGGAACGTGCTTTTAAGTTACAGGCCCTATTTTATGCAATTCTCTGCCTAAATGTAACCGTCAGAATTTAGTCAGGAAAGAGGTCCAGACAACTGATCCGTAAAGATAGACTTTTATTGCCAGCAAGATGCAGCTAAGACAAAGGCTTAGAACAACTGCATGCCACTCCCCTTGAGGAGTAAACTTTTATACATTCTTTCAAGTAGGTGTAGCTTACAATCAGACCACTACACACGTCAACAGCATCGTATTAATACAGCATTGCTGCTATAAAATGTCGATCATATCATGTCTGTTAAATGACGTGTGTAGTGGTCCGATTGTAAGCTACACCTACTTGAAAGAATGTATAAAAGTTTACTCCTCAAGGGGAGTGGCATGCAGTTGTTCTAAGCCTTTGTCTTAGCTGCATCTTGCTGGCAATAAAAGTCTATCTTTACGGATCAGTTGTCTGGACCTCTTTCCTGACTAAATTCTGACGGTTACATAATGAGCTGCACTTGATCGAGGATTATAACTTTTTCATAAGAAGTTAAAAACTCATTTGTTTCAGGAGGCATTTTAATGTATTTAATGAGGTTTTATAACTATTTGTGGGTCCTTGTTTTGGGGAGCATGTTCTATTTGATTTAGAACACGAAGATTCATTTTATTGGATTTTGAATGTTTTGTTCATTATAGTTTGTGCCGATCATGGTTTATGTTAATATGTGATCTGCTTAGCATGATTTTGCAAAATTAGTGGAAAATAAGAATTTTAAATAAATTAGTAGCTTTCTGACCAATGGCACTGAAGGATGCTTGCAATCTTATAGCTCCCTCAGGAATCTGTGAAACAACCTTATTCAAACCTCACTTTTAATTATAGTTTTGCAAGGATCAGGACACCAACTGCAGGTTTACTTAAGGGATAGGAGTTCAATGTACAGAAAAGTCCCAA
This sequence comes from Rhinatrema bivittatum, assembly GCF_901001135.1. Taxonomy (NCBI): domain Eukaryota; kingdom Metazoa; phylum Chordata; class Amphibia; order Gymnophiona; family Rhinatrematidae; genus Rhinatrema; species Rhinatrema bivittatum. The sequence continues at coordinate 38,713,049 of NC_042618.1, read as the reverse complement.
GGCAAAACAAGGAATCACAGTGCACATAAAACCCCTGTTTCACCACTGATGCATTTGGCCTCAGCATCATGATTCTATTAGTCTATGTATAAAGGCAGAGGAACAGGCATCAACAGCAGTAAGTAACTCTAGAGAATAAAAGTGAAGTGTGATGATGAAAACCAATGTAATAATAATCTCAAATCTCACGGGATCAATGACGAGATTCTTATAGACTATCTAGAAAGGTGAAATTACTTCTTACCTGATCGTTTCCTTTCCTCTAGGACAAGCAGGCCAGTCCACACCAGTGGGTTATGCACTCCAACCAGCAGATGGAGACAGATTAACTGACTCACTGATGTCACATCCCTGCACTGACATCAGCCTATCAGTATTCCTCGAAAAGCCAACTGTGGATAACTGAACAAATGCTTGAACTTTAACCTCAACACTATACATTTCCTCCCTCAAACCTTTTACGGTTTTGTTTTTGTTTTTAAACTTCCAATGATAAAAAGCAATGGACTCAGAAGAGAAGGAAATGCCATGACCATAACAGGTAAAGAAGACATGCATTTACCAAGTCCCTCGGTGACCCAGACATCTGAATCTGCCTTCGATTTCTGCCTCTTGGAACGTCCCTGAGAAGGACAAAGGCAATTCAGTACAACATAACACAGCACAGGCAATCCAGGGTAGGAGTGTGGACTGGCTTGTCTACCTAGAGGAAAGGAAATTATCAGAAAATTAATAATTTCACCTTCCTCTGCATTTAATCAGGCCAGTCCCCACAAATGGGATGTAACAAAGCTAATTCCTTGTTAGGCGGGAAGCTGCCTGTGCTCCCTGCAATACTGCTCTGGCAAAAAGACACGTCATCCCGAACCCTAACATCCAAACGATAATGCTTGGAGAAGGTATGCAATGAAGACCATGTCGCCGTTCTACAGATCTCTGACGGAGATAGCAATTTGTAACCATCCCCAAGACACCACCTGCACTCTGGCTGAATGAGCCCAAATTGTTTTGGGCAATGACTTATCCGCATGTGCACAGGCCGCCATAACCACATCCTTAACTCAATGTGCTACTATGGCACAAGAAGCTTCTTCTCCCTTCTTTACTCCCCCGTGAAGTAAGGAAAGATCATCACTTCCATTTACCGTAAACCGACAGACAAATACATTACTCTATAATTCCAGTTTTCATCCGAAAAACCTTAAACATAACATACTAGTAAGCCTATTCTTGCGGCTGCATAGATTGTGTTATTTGGTTTAGGAATATAAAGCTTGGGCTAAGATACCATCGGCTCTTTTTAGTGATCGGGGTTACAGCTTTAAATGTATACAGCAGGCATACAAACGGGCTTTATATGTTAACTGGGAAAACTTACTGTGTGGTACGCCTTGCGTGACTCCTGAATGCTTGGTTTGTGCCATTCCCTATTCAGAGCATGCTCTTCAAATTAAATCTATCATTCACAATCATTGGCACATTCTCGCAGGTAATGGTCCTTTTAAGGAAGCCCCTATTTTGCGTTCAAACGCAAAAGAAATTTACGAGATCAATTGGTGTCAGCTACTTTGCCTTCTGTGTGTACTGTTTCCTCCATTGGTTCGCATTCTCTGTGTGGACATTGTACTATATGTCCTCACTCACTTTCTCTGTCAGTATTTGAACATCCATGTTTACATAAAGCTTATCAAATTCCAGGCGATTTCAACTGTGGAACCACACAGGTGGTCTATGGTATTCTGTGCCCTTGTAAATTGTTTAATCATCAGACAAACCAAAAGAAGTGTCCGCTCTCAGATAACTGAACATAAAAGCTGTATTCGTACCCAAAGATTACAAGCCCTGCTGGGAGAACACTGGTTATGTCATTCTCTTGATGATCTTAAATTGTTATTTGCAAAGTATCCATGCAATGGAAGGGTAATAACTCCCGTGCCCTCACTTATAACGAACAGAGGTTTATTTAGTCTTCAAACACATGGGTCCCTAGAGGTTTAAATCGGGACCTAGAATTTGTGTCCCTACTATAATTTTCCTTCTTATATCTTTTGTGCATTCCACTGCCTACGTCATGTCAGACTGACATCATTTAGCCCACAGTATTTAACAGTCAGTGCGCGCATGCATGGCATTTGCTGCCTTTTTCCTGCTTTGATGACAGGTTCGATTCCCGTAAGTCACTTCCTTTAGACATACATTATAAGTTTTCCTTTGGTGGGAGAGTTTATATTCACAATGTGCTATTAACTAGTTTGAATGAAACCTTTTCAGTAACTCTTAACTTTTTTCTAGTTCTTTAATACTTAATAGATGCTGCCACACTGACTGCGTTTTTCTCAGAACAGCCGTTACTGCCTAACAATGCTCTTTACATTGGGTTGAAGGAGATGCGGTTCTTATAGGAATTATATGTAAAAAGGTACATGCTTACAAGTTCTCTTCTTATATTCTTTTAATATGAATTATATTGTAGCACATTCGCTCCATTGGTGATGTGCTTTACACATTTTTTTTTTTTTTTAAGTTTTTTGCATGTGCATAATTGACATCTCTGCTTTTTTGATACATATTGATAGTTATTTTTTTGTGATTGGTTCTCCTCAGGTTTATAACATGGGTAGCACATTGAAAACTTCTATTACAAACTTTGAGTTGTCATGATCAGCTTGCACTAAAATCGAGTAAGTGGTATAGCATACAGTCACATACATTTAAATTATTTGATTTTTTTTTTTTTTTATAGATCAGTTTTTTTGTGATGTCACTCACTGCATTTATATTTTTGAAGACACAGGTTCCCCACATTTATATATCGTAATGAGTGCCAATAGAAAGCCCAGTCGGCACATTCATATGATTGTGGACCCAAAGTACAAAAATGTAGATTAATAGCATTGAAACTTACTTTTTGCCTTTTTTGCTTTCTAAAATCCTCTTTTTGTTTTAGTTTTTCAATTTGAACTGAGTTATGCTGTTTTCTGCACTAAGTGAAGCCAATGTTCACGTGATCTAACTGAAGTGCATTTGCATTATTATTTTCTAATTCAATGTGCATTCTTACCTGTTTAGAATTTGGTCTGTTATGATGGGATGTGCAACAACAACAACAACTGGGTGGGCTTTACATTTATTCATGTCGTCTAGAAATTCCCCTGAAGAAGCTATTTTATAGCAAAACAGGGATCTCTATTGGGGTTTCTCTGCGGATAACCAGCAACATTGTTTATTGGCTTGTATGCTAATATAGATTGTATGTAGTGTATGCAGGGGCAAAGGCTGAAGTCTGAGGTTGTGTGATGAGGTGTGTTCAATAAGTTTTAAACAATAATTAACGTATGTGCTGACCATGGGCTATTGGACGTTTTGGTAAAAACAATCTTTATTATAGAAATTTGTATAAATAAGAGATGTTTAAGATTGTATCAATAATAAAATTGTGACGTATATATTTTGTTCCCTCTTCTTTCATTCGCTCTATGTGTATTTAGTTTAGAGGAACTTTTACTGTACAGAAAGATGATCCGGTTTCCTCATATCCAAAGGATGCAACCTCAAACTCATTCTCATCTGCCATTCTATCCAATGACAACAAAGACTGAATCAAATGCAAATCCATACAATATTCAAGAAGGAAGGTACAATCCTAATTTGCAGCCTGCCTGACGTAATCACTAGAAATGGCTTTCGACAAGAGAGAATTTGCAATTTCAAAATCCACCATGCTGAACATATAGCAACTAAGAACACCATGTTCATAGTTAACAAACACAAAATGAGGTGCTGAAAACGACAGAATGTGGGACCTGCCAAAAATGTCAGCACCAGATTTAGGCTCCAAAGCGGTACAGGTATTCACAGTGGTGGTCGAATATGTTTAACACCCCTCAGAAATCTGGACACATCTTGATGTGAAGAGAGAGGTCTTCTTTGAACTTGACCTCTGTAACAAGTCAAAGCTGCCACCTGCACCTTTAGCGTACTAAGGGCCATCCCCTTACACAAACCTGCCTACAGAAATTCCAGCATCAAAGGAATAGCCGGTTTGGCGGGGCCTCACTGCTGCGCCAAACACCAATGCTCAGAAATCCTCCAGACATGCACAGAAGTCAAAAATGTAGAAAATAAGAGAGCTTGCAACATAGTACTTACTACCGCCATGGAATAATACTGCTTCAACAGTCTAACCCTCTCAAGGGCCAAACCATAAGACAAAAGCGATCTGGATTCACATGGAGAACTGACCCCTGTTGCAGAAGGTCCCTGTGGAATGGTAGGCACAACGACCTGCTGTCAACCAGATGCTGAAGGTCCACATACCATGACCTCTGCAGCCAGTCTGGGTCACTAGAAGGACTAAGCCCAAGAGACAGGCTACCTTCTGCAGCAATCTGCCAATCTTGGGCCATGGAGCAAACACCTCTAAAATTTGGTCTTGTGGCCACCTTGGATTGAGAACATTAAGTACGAGCTTGAGAGTCCCACCTGTAACTGTAAAATGGCTACACTTTCACACTCTCGTAGCTTGCCATCAGATCCAAAAAGGTATGACCCCATCAGGAGATGGTGAACTGAAAGGCCTCATTTGCCGACTCCCATACCCCTGGGCCTAGGACCAGGCGGCTGAGAATCCCCACCTGAACTGGTCAACTCTCACAATGTGAGACACTGACAATGCTCACAGGTGCTTTTCCACCCATGGCAACAGAACATCCATCTCCCAAGAAATCGTTTGATTCCAGGATCCCCCTTGATTTATGTAGACCATTGCTGTGGCATTGTCCAAGGTCACCCTCACATCTCTCCCACTCAATCAATCCACAAACATCAGCAAAACTAGCTAATGGACCAACTTACCTCTTTGGGAGACCACTGCCCCTGTGCCACCAGTTCATGACAGTGCGGTCCACAGCCTTAGAGACTCACATCCATAGTCCTCACCATCTAGTCGGGGAATGGCCAAATCCATCTTCTTGGTTAGATGTTCCCCTCTTCAGCTACCAGAGCTGAGCAAGTTCCCAAGAGGTGGGAACCATCTCACAAGTGAGCTAGATCCGCATATTGTGGCTACTGGGGCCAATCTGGAGCCACCAGAACTCGGCCCACATGCCCAGCAATCTTTGGAATCACCCTTCACCAACTGGTCCCCAAAAAGTAGCTGTCCTCTAATCAGAAGCTTGGTTAAGTTGGAGTTGGAGAAGAAATCCAAGAGCAACCGAAGACACCTAAAGAAAATCAGCCATCCCTCATGTAAACTAGCCTCAGCCTCTATTTCCCAGGAAGGGCTGAACAGGCCTGTCGGCAGCATACCATGGAAAACACCCTCTTCCAGAGGACATGCAGCCAGCAAATCACCTCTCTGAAGCAGCTCTCATACCAGTTTTGAGGAAACTTCCAGTAAGGGATAATACTCATCAGGGATCTCTGCTAATACCTCTGGACCAAATCTAAACCCTGGAGTGGTTTCCGGAACTAGCACAATTCCCAGAGCTGTGCCAGAGATATATAATTAATGCCAATGACATTCTAAAAATAGGAAGCCATACTCTGCTCCACTGGAAAGGCGGATACTGCCCAGGCTGAATCGCATCTGCAGGACAGACAGAGGAGGCCTCTCACTCTCCCACACACAAACATGGCCACATTTCCCACCCATTCAAACCACCGACGGAAAGCACAACATGGACGACCCCATTTCAGAGCACCATCTCTTGGCGCAACATACTGCCCTGAAAAAAAGGGAAGGTCCAGCACAGCTCTCAATTAGGAGCGTGGCTCAATTCACAATGGAAGATGAGAACTGTTACCTGCTGCAGTTGCACACAGCTGCCATGCACTTTGTGGGCAGACAAACACTATAGCCACCTGACAGAGGAACAGGATTATAAGTTTCCCTGTTCCCACAGCGGGAAACAGCAATGAGACCAATCCCACTGTTGCACATACTCCAGACGATCCTGGGGAGTCTCATTCCACCGAATACCGCTGGGTTCCAGCAAGAAATTTCTCCACTAGGAGCAGCTCCCTGAACGCTCAATCCAGCACCAGCTTAATTCCTCTCACCCGAGCCTGTTCCAGGCACTCCCCCCCTGCAGACATGCAGGCTCCCACAACTCACCCTGACTCTTTCAGGCATGATCCGTGTTTAACATCCCTCATACATGAAACTCAGCCTTCAGCCTGCCACGATACTGAGTTGCAACAACTGCACAAGCAATGACTCTCCTTTTTTTTTTTTTTTTTTTTTAACTTTTATCGCACAAAGGCAACCTAAAGCCAAAGAGAGCAGGAGCAGAAAAGAGAGTGGGGGGTATGGAAAAACAAAAGTATAAGATCCAAAGGAGTTAGAACCCCCTGGAAGCCCCTTGTTCCTACCTGCTCCACTGCGGGAGGGAGCACAGGTCTATCACCTCAGGAAATAGCTCTTTTTTCAACATTTTACATCCTTGCAGGCTAAAAACAGCTAAGGGCTACATTCAAATGAAGGAGGGAGAATCCATCTGTCACCTCAAGAGCTGCCCTTCAGAATCTTCTGTTCATCCGGCCTAGCCAGGCCCTAGCTTCCCACATGACAAACTCGTCCACCATCTGCTGGAGACAGAGAGTACTGGCAGGCTGATGTCAGTGCAGTGCTATATGAGTGTGATATCAGCGAGTCAGCTGATCTCAGTCTACATCTGTTGGTTGGCACTTGTGTGGACTGGCCTGCTTGAATGTAGAGGAAACCCACATTTTTATACAATCCATATCTATGCAGCAGGCCTTGGAATTTTGTTTATGTTTTTATAAAGTTCAGAATACAGTTGTACCGAGGTTTTCTGTCCCATCATACCATTCCATCCCCACCACCCTCTGCCCTAACTAGGAGGCATTAGTTTTTCAGGCCAACCCCAGTATTGATGCCCAAGAAACATGCAGTCATAATTACACCCACCCCTCCCCTTCTGAGCTCAGACACAAGAACACCCCGCGTCAAAACAGCAAGAGAAGAGGTGGATCCTCTGGGCACATCTCCTGGGTAGAAGTGTTCACATCACATCCTTTGTTTCATTTGTGCTTCTTACCCAAGTCACTCAGGACTGTGACTGGATCATGGATTTAGAAGAGCAAACATACTTCTGTGACCACTGAGGCCTTGAAACCAAATACCTGAAATTCTGTTCTCTTACTGCATCAGCAGTCAGCAACAAACATCAAGTTATATCCAGCACATCTAATTTTTGTTTATATTGTTTCCTTGATACACCAAGGAAGAAGAAAATAAAAGATGCGACATCTAGTTAATGCCACTAAATCGGAATGCACCTTACCAAGCTGAGAAAGATCTAATCTTGTCCAGTGCATCCCTGTTGGGCAATTTTTAGAAAGCGTCCTGATGAAGACTCGTCCCAAGCCATCCAAAGCCCACACGGCATCCTGACAGGCTGCAAAGTGCACCATCTCCATATCCGGAGGCAGCTGCACCGTGGAAGGACGGAACTGCGGATTCTGATCCCCCACACAAAACAGATCCTTGCTGCTCTGACACAGCCACAGAAAGCTGCCTACAGAAGGAACATATAACATATCAGAACATCTCTCTCTGAAAATATCATTTTACCTTACTTATGTACTGTGAGGTGACTACAGGCTCAGTGTACTTCTCAGGCAAACTTCAGTTTCCTTAGCATGCACTTGTCATCTGATGCTCAGAAGGTTATGTCCACTTTAATTAATTAATTTATTTTTTTAACTTTGTATAATAAACTTGATGCTTATTTCTTAATGTTCGGAAGAAACATAACTTACATCTACAATAAAAATTGTCATATACATTCAGAGAATTCCCCCAAGACCACTTATCTCCCCCCCCCCCCCCCCCCTCCCCAATCTCCAGCTCTTTCCTCCTATGCCTTTGGGATTTCAACTCAACTGCATCCAGCCCACACTGGGACTATGATGCCATAAGCTACAGTACATAAGATATTCCATAGTGTGTCAGATCAAGGGTCCATCAACCCAGTATCTTGTTAGCCAATCCAAGCCACAAGTACCTGGCAAGTACCCAAACATTAAATAGATCCCAAGCTACTAATGCTGGCAACAAGCAGTGGCTATTTCCTATTGATTAATAGCAGTTTATGAATTTCTCCTCCAGGAACCTAGCCAAACCTTTTTTAAACCCAGCTACACTAGCTACCTTAACCGCATCATCTGGCAATGAACTCCATAGCTTAATTGTGCAATGAGTGAAAAAGAATTTTCTCCAATTTGCTTTAAATGTGCTACTTAACTTCATGGAATGCCCCCTAGTCCTTGCATTATCCGAAAGAGTTAATAACTGATTCACATTTACCTGTTCTTGTCTTCTCATGATTTTATACACCTCTATTATATCTCCCCTCAGCCATCTCTTCTCCAAGTTGAACAGCCCTAACCTCTTCAGCCTTTCCTCATAGGGGAGCTGTTCCATCCCCTTTATCATTTTGGTCACCCTTCTCTATACTTTTCTCCAGTGTGACTATATATTTTTTTGAGATGTCATGCCAGAATTGCACACAGTATTCAATGTGCGGTCTCACCAGGGAGCAATACAGAGGCATGATGACATTCTCTGTTTTGTTTACTAATCCCTTCCTAATAATTCCTAACATTCTGTTTGCTTTTTATCAACACATCATACTGAGCTGATGATTTCAATATAATATTAACTATGATGCCCAGATCTTTTTCCTGGATGGTAACTCCTAATATTTTTCCCTATATGCTTCATCTTGCACTTGTCCACATTATAATTCATCTGCCATAAGGATACCCAATCGTCCAGTCTCGCAAGGTCCTCCTGCAGTTTATCACAATCCACTTATGATTTAACTACTCGGCATAATTTTGTATCATCTGCAAATTTGATAACCTCACTTGTCGTACCCCAGATCATTTGTAAATATAATGAAAAGCACCGGTCCAAGTACAGATCCCTGAGGCACTCCACTGTTTACCCTTTTCCACTGTGAAAACTGACCATTTAATCCTACTCTCTGTTTCCTGTCTTTTAACCAGTTTGCAATCCACAAAAAGTCATCAGGACCTAACCCATGACTTTTTAGTTTTCTCAGAACCCTCTCATGAGGGACTTTGTCAAACGCCTTCTGGTAGGGATGGCCAACAAAGAGGCCTGGTTTTCAGAATATCCATAACGAATATGCGTGAGATAGATTTGCATGCAATGGAGGCAGTGCTCAGCCCAGATAACTCAGAGTAAACTTCCATGCACGCAGGACATACATGGGCAAATCTACCCTGCATGTTGGGTGGACAAGTTTGTACAAGGCCCTTTCTGCGCATAAAAAAAAAACTGTTTCACCTGCAGAGATGCCTTTGTACTGATAAAATTGTGGCACTACAGAGTACAGCACACGTTTACCGGATATCTATCTAAAAACTGAGGTATAATGATGTTGAGTTACCGCGTGTTCGTGGGCATAGGCCTACTCTTCCTTTGAGGTAAATAAAATGCTATAGCAGGGTCACAGGATGCTGCAATATGTGACCTCTGAAGGCTCTGTTTAATGGTGCAGCTGCTGGGAGTGTCAAAGAAAACCTGGCTTCATATATAATAGTCCTTGAACCTCTTTTTCTGCTTCCTGCAGCTTTAGCAAATCTGATCCAATGATGGATTCCAACCCAGTGACAATCAGCCAACACTGTAAAAACAAGCAGGCTGCAATCCAGGCTGATCTTTTATGTTCAAATCTGTCTGTCCTCCCCCTCCTCCGACTTTTCCCTTGTAACACATATGAAAAGCCATCTGCATTTATAGCACAAGCTGGCAGCGTATAATATGAAGTCAGAGAACTGCAATACACCTATTAGCACTCACTGTGTGATCCTGAGTAAGTCACTTAACTCCCTATGCTCACATTTGGCTTAAAAGCACTTTGCAGTTGAGGGACTGTAAGTCTCGTTAACTGTAACGTGAATAACAAGTAATTATTATTATTAACTTCTAACCTTCTGTAGTGGGAGCTGCAGAAGCCAACACAAAAGCCCACTTTGTAGCTGAAGCCGTACCACGAGGCACAACATTATTCCAAAATGTTCCTGAAAGAATGAAGAACAATTTGGGGGGAAAAAAAAAAAAGCATTTTATCAAAATCTACATAAAATGAATACACTGTGTTCAATCAGGTAGGAAAGTTGAGAAAACACTTATCAGACCCCTACCACACATCCCCCCCCCCCCCCAAAAAAATAGTCAGCTATATGTGTTTAGAATTGGCAGCTACTTACAGAGCTGGTTAATCCCCACACCAATAACAATACTCCAACCTGTATATATTCCCAAATGGATCTTTTTAACTATAAATGAATATCATGCCTACAAACACCTGGATGACTCAAGACTGCATGACTGAACAGCCCCTCGGATATGAACAATTCCTGGATGCTGGCCGATCTGAGAGCCATGTTCCTTACTTTAAACACAATTACTGCACAGTAAAGAATGGATTGCAGAGCTCAGTTTGCAGGGGGCATCAGCCGGCACTTTAAGCCAAACAGCAGCAGACAAAAAAACCCACTTGCACAGAAACCCCTTCAACAAGCAGCGTTGCATCCCACACACGGCGCACAAGAAACAGAGTCAAGCACCTACACAGAAAGAATTCTAAGTTGCTTATGCAACGGTTGTTCTCCCCAGCTATCAGGATGATCACCCACGTGCTGTGAGTGTCAGTGGTCCAATGGCAGCCATGCAGCATGTCAAGCTGCAGAAAAGCCTAGAAGGTTTACTTGACCTGTGCAGGACTTTCTGCCCTGCTGCCATCCTGCAGGGCCCCCTCTTCACTCCTATATAAAAGCTTAAGAAGCCAACTCCAAGAAAGGGAAGGCGAGAGGGAATGTGGGGCTGAATATCTTGCTGTCCATGGAGAACACCTGTTCCAAGTATGTTTTCTGCGCAGGCAAGCAGGATGAATCAGCCACACAGGTAGGAATCCCTAGCTAAGGGTTATCTGTCAACAGAAAAGTGGAAAGAACGGACTACCATTGGATGCGACAACTACATACACAGATATTTACAGTAATTTATATTACACTAAATTACTATATTCTGTTCAAAGCAGATAATATGATATAAGCAAACAAAATAAAATAACAATAAAAAGAGATTATATAACAGTGCATTAACAGCATCCTTAAACAGATGGGATTTCAATAACTCTCAAAAATGTTTATAATCAGAAACCTTATGTAGATCCAATAGAAGAGCATTTCAAAGCGTTGGGGGCAACCTGTGAAAATGCGTGATGACCAGTCAATTGCAAGCAGACCGGTTTAACCCCTAGAGCTGCTAAAAGCTACTGACTGGCAGAGCGCAACGCACGCTCAAGGCAATATAGCAACAGCACCTGTTTTACATATATAAGACATTTTTCCCGTACAAAACCCAGTGAACAAGGGTCAATATTTTAAATATAATCCTTGACTCAACAGGAAGCCAATGTAAGCCCTGAAATGCAGGTGTAATATGAGCAGATAATGGACATCCAGATACAAGTCTAGCTGCTGAATACATGTAAATAATACTTTGAAAGTTCAATGTATATAACACTGCAAAAATCTAGTACAGATAAAACAAACGCATGTATAAATATATACGGTAAGTTTACATGCTTTCATTTATAGATGACAGCTGAAATAATAAGAAAGAGCCTTGGGGAGGGGGGGGGGGATGGATTTGGATTCTACCTCTTAAAAGAGACCTTAGAGGACAGACTGACCAAACTTACTGTTGCACCGGGAGTCACTGTCCAAACAATAATGGGAAGTAGATCTGCGAACAGAAGTCCATGGTACAGTCATACAAATCTCCTCATTAGAGGGTGATCTTAGAGCCAAACCTGCTTGGGCAGGAGATGCAGCCCGCAATCCAACTGGAAATGGTACATTCAGTAAAAGGAAATCCAGCCCTGTTTCGGTCAAAGGAATCAAAGTCTTGGGTGAATGTTCTATGTGCTTCGGTCCACTCCAAGAAGAAGGTTTGCATCCAAACTGTGCAGCACCTGTTCACCTTCGAGAGCATGGGGCCTGAGGAAAAACTTGGTAGCAGGATTGACTAATTAAGGTGGAAATCAGATACCACACCTTAAGGATGAACTTGGGATGAGCGCACAGCATCACCCTATTACACTGCAACTTAGACAGTAAGCTTCTTGGAGAAGGCATGAATACGAATAACGCTGTAAACCACTTTGAGCAATAAAGAGCAATTTTCAAAACCGGCTGCATTAGCCAGCCTGGTGGCTCACATGGTAAGTGCGGTTCACTGCCACGCAGTAAGTCCCCTAGCACAATCCCTTCCATTCCCTGGGTCAGCTGGGGATATTGTGGAGGCAGCATTCACATCTCCCGAGTGAGAGGGAGTCATGGTCATTGCTCAAAAGCGACATCTGGTGGCCGGATTCAGGATTCCAGAGAGAGAGCCCTGGTACACAGACCCCAGTCCACACCCAGATTAGGTATATTGGGGGCGGGGAGGATATAAAATAGGGGAGAAAAATCCCTGGGTAGTTGGAAATGAAGGCTCATGGTGCCAGACTCCAGCCCTGGTTCCGATTGAGCAGGAAGCACAAAGGAGCATGAGGAAACTGCTGGGTCAAACCCCCCCCCCCCCCCCAAAAAAAAAACAAACCTGTCTCCACAGCTGCAAAGTCCAAGGGAATTTTTTAAACTGCGGGCTTTTCACCAGTTCTAAAAAGGGAAAGTAAGTGTACATCTTCCCTTAGAAAAATACCCACAGACATTTGTACCTGCTTTTCCTACGGATATTTTTTAAATAGAAAATAATACGCATAGATTTGAAAATGCAACTTATGCACACTGTTTTCCCTCTCTGACCTAAACACACCCTCGGGAACACTTCTTCTCTATGCGGATAAGAGTTCCCCCATGCTGCGGAACATCATAGCTACTTTTAGCCAGGGAGATGGCTTCTGAAAACTATCCAGATGACCTAAAAATCCAAATATTATTAAATGTAGTATGACGAGGTGGATAGGTCACCAGAGTCAGAGACTTCACTGACTCCACAGGATGAATGACCAATACCTAAAATATGACCTTGCAGGTCAAATACTTGAACTCACAAGAGTTCACAGGTTTAAAAGGGTAAAAACCATATTGAGTATTCACAATACCGCAGATGGCATAATGGGAGATTTCATCTGAACCTGAACAGTGTTTTTGAGACAGGATTAACGGATACAAAAGATACTCAAGCGGTTTTTGTGTAGGTCAAGAGAAGGAATCTAAGGTCTTCCCCTCACACCAGTAGTACTTATATACAAATACAATTAAATATAATAAGTTGTACTCTGCTGAGGACTGATTTCTTGTTTGGCAGATTACAAATGTTTTTAAAATAGATTGGAAACCTCCTTCATTTAAACCCATAAGATCTTGTAGTGGTCTCCTTCCTAGAAACCTGACGGACACGACATCTCATCAGAAAAACCAAAGGAACAAAATCATTTGACTCTCAACCACCAGGCTGTGAGGGCCAAAGACTGGAAGTTGGGGTAAAACAGTGTTTCCGGATTCCACATGACCAAAGTTGGAGAATCCCCCCAAGTGGATTGGTTTCCTGATGAATAATGCCCAAGGGAATGGATTCAAATCTTTCTTGGCCAAAAATGAGCTGTTAGAATCATAGTTCCTTGAACCTTTCTGAGTTTTATTCAAGTCTTTGCAACCAAGGGATTTGGAGGTTACTCATGCAGACGATCTCTTCCTAATGAAGAGAGAAAGCATCCGACTCCTTGTCTACCCCTCCCATCCTTTCCTAAAACAGAAGCTTTAAACCTCTCTGTTCAAAACGTTGCAGAGAAATCTCTCTCAGATGTTCCCCATTTGAGAAATATCTTATTCGCCATCAACTGAAGCAGGGACTGTTCGTGGAGGTCTAGCACCTGACTGTGCCTGTGTGCTACGATGTGCTCTTTCCCTGCCAAATATGTAGCTCTTGCAGGTAAGAGACAGGCTAGTTCCATAAATTGACAGTTTCTCCAGAACAGGAGGAGTGATCCTGTTCCTCCCTGCTTGTTCGGACAGAACACAACTACTTATCTGTCTGTATCAGGATAATTTTGTTAGCCACCCAATCTCTAAAAGTTTCCAAAGCTGATATGGTATCTTCTTTCCCAAACATACCAGGAGAAATATGTTCAAGACCCTTAGGTCTAAGGTGGGACAGTATCCTCCAGCCTTTTTGGGTACCAGGAAATCCCTGGGAGTAGAATCCCTGCCCCTTCTCCTGTGGTATAATAGGCTTGACCACTCATTTGCAAGAGGGAGAACTCCTTTTCTAGCAGTTCCTGCTGTGAAAGGGGGAATAAAGGACCCCCTTAGAAGGACAATTTGGCAGGATTGTCTATAAACGTAATGTGTAGCCTTCCTTTATTATCCAGATGATGTAATTGTCTGATGATACTAGGGATCCAATGGTTTACATAAAACCTCAGCCTTCTTCCAATGGGTAGATTCTTAGCCATGGAAATTGGGATTCTGGCTATTGGGATTCAAAAATCTGCCTGTAGTTTTGCTTGGGTTACCATATGGTTTAGAGCTTCTACAGTTGCAAGAGTGAGGCCTCCAACTCTGCTGCTGGCAGGGGTGAGAGTACAGAGGATAATGCCTTTTCAAGGAAAAGATGGTCTCTTTACAGAACTGCTCACGAACCTCCAGAGGTGGAGGGGGGAGTCTGAGATGGCAATGGAGAATATTTGAAACGCTAAACAATGGTCTCCTATTAATCCACTGCTTCCTTAACTTCATTTCCAAAAAGATTCTCTCTAGTGCCTGGCAAGTCAGCAATTCTGTCATGCACATCTTCTGTAAGGCTCGAGAATCGCAGCGAAAGAACTTGCGAGCTCCAACAGCCATGGCAAAGGCCATCTCAAAAACATAACAGGTCAAGTGGAACAAGTGCTTTCTACACTCCATTGAGAGAACAAGTCCTGTTGATTCTCCAATGAGAGAAACTCAATGAACTCAGTGTGCTCCTCAGGATGGTATGCATGTATTTAATTTTGAAGATCTGATAGAACACTATATAAGCTAAGCATTCTGGAAAAAAATGTTTAAGATCCTTGCCCTACACCCCAGAGGTAATGAAGAGTACACCCTAGACTTCTTAACTCTTTTCAGGGTAGAGTAAACCACCACAAATTGATGTGGTAGCTGGATTTTGTTGAATCCAGGAGCTTCTTGGACTTGGTACTATTTGTCTTCTTGCCTACAGGAAGCACGGTAAGCAGGATTCTTACATCCTTTTCTGTACATCCTGGAGAAGCTGGTGATTGGGCACTACCATCAGATCCTTAGGAGCACTTAGGTAGTTAAGGAAGCCAAAATGAGGAGCCCTTACTACTGTTTGTGTTGTAATGGATATCTGTTTTACAAAAAAAAAAAATAAAAATTTTGAGTAGCCTTGGGCTCACCTATTGCCAACTTAAATGGAACAGCCTCAGTCATTTTCTTCATACCAATGGAGAACGACAGATTTTTGGCAATGCGTTATTCCTAGGCTGTGAGAGTTCTGACAGGAATCTGGAGATCAATCCTGTTCAGATTCAGAATAGCCAGAGCCATAAAAGCAGATCCCAACACTACTCAAATTCCAGCACTGGGATGACAAGTGGTTCAGAAGTCAGAGGTGGCATCAACCATACAGTCTCACCCTTAAAAGGCATATGCGAAGACTGCTTTGGCCCTCATATTAGGCTGTCAAGTTTCTGGAGAGGTTTCACCTTCTGATGCCAAATGTCTATAAATTGATGCAGACAGCATCAAAGTTGAGTCATAGCATAGTGGTTTTGATGTTGGTGCCTTGGCAAAGGACTTGAGTACTGGTTCTGTCAACACCACAACCAAAGCTGATGTGCTCAATGATAGCACATCCACATGCTTGAGATGCTAAGCTAGCGCTTCAAGGAGCCTCCTGTCCAATTTCTACTCAAAGGTTGCTGATGCCAAAATTGGAAGGGACACAGTAGGGGAAGAAATATCCTCTTGGAAAACCAAGGAAGATGTACCAATGGTACTGGCATGGTCCTCTGGCGAAGCCTCCCTTCTCTCAGCCTCAAGCATCCAAATAGAACAACATTGAGACTCCAATACCTTTTCACAATGCTCAGTGTCATGTTTCAGGCCAAAATTCCATGCTGAGGAATCCTTCCTGCACACTGGGTAGGCAGAGGGGAAAGGTTCCCGGACCTCTTATTTGGTCTTGGCTCTGAGGATACCTTATATACTACTGGTAGATGGTGTGGCTCCTTGATCCTTCAATGCCAATGCTTAGGTGTTGATGAAGGTACATCAGACTGAGTAAAACCAAAGATGTAGAGCAGTTTCAACTTTCAGAATTTGATGGCCCTAGGAAACATCTTTGAACAGATGCCACACTTAGGACATCATCTTCAAGGCCCAGACATCTCATATAAGCCTCTTGATGATCGGTAACGGACATCCTCTGACTGAACATCAGGCACCACTAGAAGTCACTGACTTTCTTCTTTGCCACAGTGAAGAAAACAATGTGAAACCAAAAGACAAAATTGTGACAAGAATAAAAGGTTGGACAAGACACAGAAAAGACCTCATCAGGATGGACACCAAAGAATCCTGGAGCTCAGCACCTGTCGATGAAAAAATACCAAATAGCGAGAAACCTGTTCTAGGTATGTAAGAGAAAGATGATGACTGAGGAACCCAAAAATCAAAGCAATGATCCTGCAGACAGTAAAGGTGAAACATATCTGATTAGGTCCACAGGGCTAAAAAAAGAGGGGGCCCTGTATGGTGGTAGCAGCAGGGCAGGAAGTCCTGCACAGGTCAAGTAAAGTCTTCTAGGATTTTTTACAGCTTGCTATGCAATGCTCCACATCAGCACCAGTGGGTGATGTCACCCACTTGTGAGGCTAATCAATCCCGTTTGTCTACAGAGAAAGAAATGTCGACAGGGCTTGTTTTAACCAATGGCCCTTAAAAACGTAAAGATCTTGGAACCTCCTCCTCCCTTCTCCTAAAAAACAGCCACTTAAAAAGGCCATTGAATTTTAACTTTCAACAGTATTGCTCAGTCTGTAAATCTATGGGTCAAGACTCCAATTAGCTGTTGCCTGAAAAGCATCTGATTAAGAGGAGACTCTTCTGTTTGGAGGATTCACAGGGGAGGAGAAAGAGGGACCCAGAGAGACCTAGTGGCCTTATCTAAGGAAATGAAAAGAAAACAACTTTAAGCGTGGCCAGTATCAGGCTAAAAAAAAGCCCACACAGATCCAGCAAAAACTTTTGTTGTTGTACTTGGGCTCCCTACCTCCTCCTTGCCATCAAAGTGACTAGAAACAGAGCGATCTCCCTCTTGCTCAGGCCCCTTGTCATATAGGCACAGGAAGTCCTGCTTTTCTCCCTTCCTCTTTCAAAGCATTCCGAGAATGTCCCAATATGAAAATCTTTGAAAGGCAAGGTGAAAAGCCAGGACTGGCTCACCACTTCCTTATGGATCTGGACTCAGAAAAGCACCTTAGGCAGTACATAAAAGGAAAATACGCAAACTACATTACAGGAAAATACGCAAACTACATATTTAAAAAAAAAAAAAATCCTACACCACCAGTTTAACTTTTTTTTTTTAATTATATTTCTGTAAATGAACATGTTAGTCAATTATTTTGGGAAGCCACAATTTTGGAAATAACAGATTTTAAAACTTGGATATCTGTTTTTATATATTTATTTCAATTTTTAGTTTATTAAATGTTTTACTTGTGCATTAACAAAATTTTTCACTAGGGTTTTCCATTCAATTTCACACTACCCACCTTTGATAAAAGCAAAAATCTGAAGTTCCCAATATAAAACATTCTACCCCTTCATTTTTATATTCTGAATTTGGCACTGCAGGAGCGAGATCCTGCTCTCCGACGTCACTATGCACAAGAAATTCCCTGCAGTAGCATCGGATATTCTCAGTAACACAGTCTTGCTGGAATCAATTAGAAGCACAATATTCACAAATTTAAAAAAGGAGGAGCGATTTTACCAAATCACAATCTCATACAGTAAATGGTCACAGTGTCCATTTATAGAAGTATTCCTAAAACATAAAAAGGTGGTAGAGGGTAGAAGTAAGGTCTTTAATAAAAAAAAACCAAAACATTTTCTGATGCTAAGAGACACAGGAGGTGCAAGGCTGCAAGGAGCGGTAAAGGATGTAGACCTTGACCATGCTTGACTTTGCCTAGTGCATACTCAAGATAAAGGTTGAAGGACTTGCGGAAGGACTGGGTCTTGGCCTCGTTAGTCCCACTACCATTTTACATAGCAGATCCTACCACTTCCTACTCTTAAAGGCACAGTAAGAAGTCAGAGTCCAGGAGACTCAGGGAAGCCACATGTTCATTCTTCCACTCTGAGTCAGACTTAAACATCATTCCTCTTTCACTCAGCCCATTAATGGTCAGAAACATTCTTCTGCCGCCCCCAAGCGGTTTTGGCTCCATATTGCGCAAACAGTTCATCTCCATTACCACCTCCAAACCAAGTGTGAAAAATTCACAAACCTATTAGGCTTCCCTTGGCCACATGAAGTTCATTTTTTCCAGAAGTAATCCAAACCCCACTGCTGTTAACCCCGAGAAGACTGGGCTGACACTGAGGCTCTGGGGGCCAGAATGTCATTCGAAGTTTGTCCGCTACCTTCTCCACGGGAGCCTGAGCCGCTGTTGCTACAGTATGAGTCGCCTGAATTATCGTCTGAAAAAAGCTGCACTGGTCAAACACGATATAATCTGTGATGCTCACCTAGAAGAAAACACATTGCTTCATCAGCTAACCTGTACAAGTGTACTTATATTACCTGCTGCTCACAGGGTGCTTGGCTCTACAAGAGTCCAACGTTAACAATGAAAGAGGCTTTAAAACTGCAAGCTGGAATGTTCCCATCACAATCCTTGTACTTTCTTTATTATCTGGGACCCTTTGTTTTCAATTTTTATTTTATTAATCTTGGAAATATTAATGCAACCAAAAATAAAACCCAGAAAACAGTGGAACAATGGCTTTCCACTGGTTTTTCTTATGTGTCTTATAACAGTCATTTTTCCACAGATTTTTTTTTTTTTTGTAAAATTGAAATTCCCAGGGAAATTAGAAGAAAAATAGAAAACGAAACTCCCTATTTACTGTACAAGAGTCTTCCCTTCAAGGGATTTCTAAGCGCACATAGGCTATTCACGTCATACTCATTTGTGTGCCCTTTACAGCAAAGGACTGCAAACTTCAGTGCAACATATTAATCCCTCCCGATTTGTGTGTGTGTGTGTGTATATATATATATATATATATATATATATATATATATAAATATAAATCAGGGGAGGGATTGAGTGGATGTATCTCAAAGACATCAAAAACAAAACTGTATAAAATCTTCATTTAAATAGAACAAAAATGGACAACATGGCCTATACCCCTAAATAAAACAAAACATTAAAAAATAGAACAGAACACATCGGATGAAACGTGACCAGAGAAGGGAGAAGGACTTGAATTCCACAAATTAGGGGTGAATACTGTAACTGTCCTGTCTCTATGCAGATTATTGTAATGAGGGGAGAAAAACAACAGCACTGAAAGGATAGTGGTTCCCCAGCAGAAACAAATATGATGTAGGACAGGAATAAGATTGCTGCCTGATTCCGTGTCATGAGGAGAGGGCTAATCCAATCCTGGTTTTATTCCTGTTGCATGCAGGGACTTGTAGTTCTGATTGTCTCAGATAAACGAATGGAACAATTAGAACTACAAGCCCCTGCATGCAATAGGATAAAACAAGGAGCAGCAGTTATTACCCTTGACAGAAACATGGGGGTTATTACCCTTGACAGAAACATAAGTTTGCTGGGCAGACTGGATGGGCCATCTGGTCCTTCCCTGCCGTCATTACTATGTTATGTTAGCCTGTTCCTCATGACATGGAACCAGGTGGTAACCTTAGGCTGGAAACATCTCGATGACATATAGGAAGCTGCTACACAGCCTTTAAAGCTTTCAAAGTATGACTGCACTCCTGACATAGACAGCTGGGTGTTAATGCCGCCACCTTCGCTGGGCAACAGAATTGCTATTTTTTACTTTTTGGACAATTCTTGAACTATGTCCAAATCAGTCTAACTATAAAGAAGAATTCACATAAAATTACAGAATCTCTGTCACCAACATGCTGAGTAAACCTAAAGCATGAACAGCCAGGACCACTGTGCAGGAGGCCTGTCAGCTGGACTTAGGACGGCTGGGGTTGGGGATAACGTGGACCCAGCATTCACAGCTCCTGGGGAAGGAGGTCGTCCCAGCCATTGCACAACACAAGCATCTCCTGGCCAGGCTCTGGAGGCAGCCCCAGTTTGAACGCTGCTTCTGCAATATCTCCAGTCATCCCCAGGAGTAGAATCCAGGCTAGGCAATCAAGCTTGGATCTCCAGTATGAAAGTGCACAGCACTGGCACAGAGTCACTGGGCCGGCCTTTTCATCTGGATCCTTTCAACTAAAAATTTTCAGCTTGAGGAAAACTACGAAAACCAAGTAAAATATGCCTACTTGCCACCAATGCTCATCTTCTCCCTGAGGTTTCTTGGATGTTACCCCAGTTCTGAACCACAGATTTCCATTGGTGTCCAGTGCCCACAGAGTCTGCTGGTTTCCAAGAGTGATACAGATGGGTTCCAATTCCTGCCTTTCACTGAAAAACAGAAAACAGTGCTCTCAGAACCACCTACCAAACCCCATGAGAAATCCGAGCATCACCATTCAAGGCCACTTCAGAAACAAAAGAAGGGGGGAAAAAAAAATCAAATTCTCTGCTTCTATGCACAATCTGCTTTGAAGTAAAAGCACATTTCAATAAATCGAGCGACGGCTGAGCTCAGAATGCTGTTCCCTGCAACATACAGTTTTTGAAGTGCTGGGCAACAAATCCAAATCCTTTTCTCCCCCAGGCTGGGTCTCCTCTATTAATAGTGTAGTTCAGGGGTCCCTAAACTTTGTAAATGAAGGGCTGTATGCGAGATTTCAAATCACCAAGAGGGCCAAGAAAGGCAGAGGAGTGGTTTGTCCCTGTCAGTGTGACTTGAAATGCTGCAGAAGAGGGAAGCTAGGCGGCAGGGTTCCCGCAGAGGTATGACAGATAAAGGTGAAAATATTCTTAGGAGGCTGGCAACCCTACCACCAGCCTCCCACCTTCTTCACCCTCTGTATCTCTCCTCTGGGGACAGTGGGGATGATTGGCAGGGAAATGGCATACTCTCTCTACTCATACCACCTATACATTCTTGCTTTCTTCTTCCCTCCCCTTTCCATTCCTCTCACTCCCCTCCTACATACAGAAAAAGGCTCTCTCACATATATACAGATGCATAAACAGGCTCTCACACACACAGGCTCTCAGAGCCTGGGCCTCTTCTTCAGCCGCCAGGGGATTGGGATCCCGCTGGCAGCCACCAAGTCCTCCCACTTTCTTCAGTCACCAGTGGGATGGGGTCCTCTGGCAGCACTCGGGTCCTCTTGCTCTCTTTGGTCGCTGTGGGATAGGCTCCGCGGTGGCCTGCCCAGCCTCTCTTGCTCTTTTGGCCACCAGCCACTGTGTCCTCCCACTCTCTTCAGCTGCCGCAAGATAGGCTCCACGGCGGTCTGCAGGGTCTTGGCATGGGCAGCAGTAGGAGTTGCGTTAACACAAACATGATCTCCTGCTGCTGCAAGATTTCCTGGCTGGCTGTGATTGGTAACCCCACCTGCACTTTCTGAGGTTTTTTCTGCTGCCACGCATGGTTAAAAAAGAAAAGGAAAAATGTAAATCTTGCTCTGCAGGCCAATTCAGCCAAAGCTAGGGAAGTCTTTGGCAGGCCAGGCAAAATTACTGTTTGCATTATAATTTCGGGGCCCCTGGTGTAGTTGATGTAATTTCTAACCTAAATTTGCACAACCTACTTTTCTAAGAAAATAAGAGGTTTCTTATCATTCTACGTCTCCCACTCACATTTTTAATGTGTCTACAGACACAACAATCCTACTCATGTATGATTACATGTTATGGATATAGAATGACCTTGCTTATATAAAAGCCTCATACATGATAACAACTATGGGGTCCATATTTAGCTGCTGTGTGGCTTTGCTAGTTAGCCAGATAAACTTATCTGGATAACAAGTGCTATATATTTCAGTGGCACAGCTGCACCAATGAATATATCTGGATATCCTAAAGTTAGTCAGCTAAGTTTATTGTGAGACTGGAAAATTGGGCATCCAAATGGCAGATGAAATTTAATGTGGATAAGTGCAAGGTGTTGCATATAGGGAAAAATAACCCATGCTATAATTACACGATGTTGGGTTCCATATTAGGTGCTACAACCCAAGAAAGAGATCTAGGTGTCATAGTGGATAACACATTGAAATCGTCGGTTCAGTGTGCTGCGGCAGTCAAAAAAGCAAACAGAATGTTGGGAATTATTAGAAAAGGAATGATGAATAAAACGGAAAATGTCATAATGCCTCTGTATCGCTCCATGGTGAGACCGCACCTTGAATACTGTGTACAATTCTGGTCGCCGCATCTCAAAAAAGATATAATTGCGATGGAGAAGGTACAGAGAAGGGCTACCAAAATGATAAGGGGAATGGAACAACTCCCCTATGAGGAAAGACTAAAGAGGTTAGGACTTTTCAGCTTGGAGAAGAGACGACTGAGGGGGGATATGATAGAGGTGTTTAAAATCATGAGAGGTCTAGAACGGGTAGATGTGAATCGGTTATTTACTCTTTCGGATAGTAGAAGGACTAGGGGACACTCCATGAAGTTAGCATGGGGCACATTTAAAACTAATCGGAGAAAGTTCTTTTTTACTCAACGCACAATTAAACTCTGGAATTTGTTGCCAGAGAATGTGGTTCGTGCAGTTAGTATAGCTGTGTTTAAAAAAGGATTGGATAAGTTCTTGGAGGAGAAGTCCATTACCTGCTATTAAGTTCACTTAGAGAATAGCCACTGTCATTAGCAATGGTTACATGGAATAGACTTAGTTTTTGGGTACTTGCCAGGTTCTTATGGCCTGGATTGGCCACTGTTGGAAACAGGATGCTGGGCTTGATGGACCCTTGGTCTGACCCAGTATGGCATTTTCTTATGTTCTTATGTTCTTATGGGCTGACCAGAGTTAACCTGATAAATTATCTGGCTAACAACTCCTCCACGATCCGCTCAATCCCTCCCCTAACTTATCCGGCTAAGTAGCGACCACCGACTGTAATCGGATATTTAGCAGTGCCAGTTAGCTGGTTACATAGAAAACATAGAAACATAGAAATGACGGCAGAAGAAGACCAAACGGCCCATCCAGTCTGCCCAGCAAGCTTCACATTTTTTTCTCATACTTATCTGTTTCTCTTAGCTCTTTGGTTCTATTTCCCTTCCACCCCCACCATTAATGTAGAGAGCAGTGATGGAGCTGCAACCAAGTGAAATATCAAGCTTGATTAGTTATGGGTAGTAGGGGAAGTAACCGCCGCAATAAGCAAGCAATAAGTTCGTTCTGAATATCAGTCATATTTCTAATATTTTAAAAAATTGCGATATTTCCATACGAGTATGGAAGTCATGGCCTTATCTATCAGCTAGTTAATGTATTGTGGTTGTCATCTTAGTCCATTTGCATGCATAGAAATAAAGGTCAACAAACAAGTTATAGGTAAGATCTTTATACTGGACCGACCAGATGAAGGGATACTAACACTCAAAAAGTGAGTCACAAATGTATGGTTAGCCTACTGAAAAGGTATTGTCTACAACTTATTTGTTGCCTAGAATAAGCATGCAGTGACGTATTAAGCGCCTTGGAAAAGCTGGCTTTTACAAGCTATGCACACTCCAGCGCTTGAAACCCTAATTAGAGCCCAATGACTTTCGAGCAGTGCTCAAATCTTTAATGTTCTCAGGAATAGATTATTGTGATTCTTTTTTTTTTTTTACTAGCCTTACTGCAAGCACTCTTGGAGCACTGCAAATCCTCCAAAATTCGGCTGTCCGCATTTTAACAAGTTCCCATCCCTCCAATCCTCTGCTCTCTCCACCGGCTCCCTATTCAACGGAGGGTTAAGCCAAAGCTGTTACACTGGTTCACAAATTGATATCCCTGGATATCCTCAACTCTGTGTATTTATAACTCGACACAATCCACACGCAAGGGTCTTCTTGAGGTACCTTGTCCTCGCATAGCTCACCCTTGCCGAAATGAGAGATAGAGCTTTCTTGTTGCTGGCCCTCTCTCATGGAACTCGCTGCCCAAACAGCTACATATCATGGCCAGTACGGACATATTTAAAAATGCTCTGAAAACCTGGTCCTTTAGACAGGCGTTTGAATGAGAGAACAAGCATCTACAATCCTAAAAATTACTGCAGGAGTTTTGAAACTTGATGCAATCCTTCTGCTTATTTGGGACACTCATGGCAGAACCACACTAGCTCACTTTTTCTCTCCATGTGAAGATGTTTTGTTTACAATTCCAGTTGCCTAATGATCTCGAGTATGGTACGTTTTTGCTCAGGTCCATCATAGAAATATAGTCTGCTATTGTTTTTGTATCCAATATTTGTTTTTTCATGATTTGTGTGTGTTTTATTGTACCCAGAATGCAAAAAGGTAAAGTGGATATGCAAAGCCTCATACTGAAGGTCAAAATCCACAAGCATAGTGCAAGGAAAATATTTTAAATCAAAAAAACATCCCTCATTTATTACAAATGGAGGTGTATCAAAACTCCAGTAAATTACATAATGAGTTCAAATCATTTCATATTCCATTTATTAGTGTGAAAGAGCGCCATAATCAAGTCCGATCAGTTGATACACAAATAAACTAACATGGCCATGTTTCACCAGGTGGATTCTTTGGGAGGGACATAGCTAGAAATATAAAAATATATACATACAGTTACTCATATGAAATGCAAAAAACTAGTTAAAAAATAAAGAATTGTACCTTCATACATTCCAACAAAATTATTCAAAGTGAAGCAATAACCCCCATACCTCGAAGGATTTTGAAGAAACAAAGAATTGCTGGGTTCAACTCATTACCAGAGTAGCATCTAAAGGGTTAAGATGCTATCAGCTGTTAGTTAAGAGAGCTGTAAGGAAGTTACAAAATGGTCACATGATGGAATAAACCATTCAGGAGAGCAGAAGCAGATAAGAACATAAGAACATGCCATGCTGGGTCAGACTAAGGGTCCATCAAGCCCAGCATCCTGTTTCCAACAGAGGCCAACCCAGGCCATAAGAACCTGGCAAGTACCCAAAAACTAAGTCTATTCCATATTACTGTTGCTAGTAATATGGAATAGACTTATACCAGAGTATAAGGGGAAAGGGGGAGAAAACAAAATCAGAAAACAGACCACTCAATTTCTCAGTTTAGACCCTGCAGTTATAAAGAATGTAGTGCAAAAATCTAATGTTGTTCTCGCTGTAACAACTGGCTATTCAAATCGCCCCTTTACAATGTGCCAGAACCTTGTCAATCACACAGAAATGTAAAACTATCAGACCAGGGTCGTGTTCTCATTGGATCGCCGGATACTACTACTGTGCTCGCAGATATGTGTCCTAAGTTTGCAAAGTGCACATTACTTTATGGACAACACATGAGGAACTACAATCAGAGGAGAATTGCAAGGGATAACTGGTCTTAGAAAACAGGAGTTGGATCTGTCTTCTGCCTAGCCAGACCCTCCCCCACAGGTTGAGCCTTAGATTCTGGGCACCAGTAGGACTTGGGTTTACCAGCTGAACATCAGGGTGAGAGCTGGGCTGGTCTTCTGCCTAGCCAACCCCCTTCTGTGCAGGCTGAGCCCTTGGGTGCTGAGGGCCAGTAGGGCTTAACTGGAAGCTGGATAAACTGGTCAAGGCAGGGCAGACACAGGCTGGGAATTGTGGGCAGAGACAGACTGGAAGCAGAAGTCTGGGTGTAAGTACAGGTAGGGAGCCAAGGACTGGAGACTGGAACAGGGAAGGACGAAGGACAGGATGCTAGAAAAGGCAAGGGACTGGATACTGGGACAGGCTGAGGACTGGATACTGAGCAGGGACTGGGCTGAATATAGATAAAGGCTTGGGCAAGGCAAAGCAGGGAAAGGATACTGGGGAATGGAATGGGCAGGGCACAACAAGACCAGACATGGACAGGACTAAACCAGGCACACTAGGGCAGGACTGATACAAGGCAAGACAAGGTTAGGAACAACTAAAGACAACATAGAACAGAGAACACAGAAGCCTGAAGGTAGCAAGGCTGGAGGCTCTAAGGCCACTAAGCAAGGTAAGGCCTGAGGGGGCCACAGAGCAAGGCCTAGGGTAATGGTAGGCCCAAAGGCAAGGTAAGGATAGGCCTGGAACAGGCCACAGAGCAAGAGCAGGGAAAGGCCTAGATAGGCCACAAGGCAGGGTAAGGCCTGAATAGGCCACAGAGTAAGGTACTAGGTGCAAGAAGGCCCACAGGCCACAAGGCAAAGAGCAAGGAGTAAGAAGGCCTGGAGGCCTCAAGGCATAGAACAAAGTAGAAGGCCAAGTCAGAGAGCCAAGAGTGACTCCATGAAACCGTGCCTAAGTTCTGCCAAGGCAGGGTTAAATGGGGCTGCAGCTTGGGTGTGGTGCAGACAGCAAGGCAGAAACTTGGCAAGGCTGGAGACAAAGCTCACTGAGGACGTCAGGTGGCCAGTGAGTAGATGGCTTGGGTAGCTTGGAACAGAGCTCACTGGAGGTCTCTGCTGGTGGGGAGGCAACATAGCAGGCTGAATCAGGGTATGATGAGGCTGCGCAGCAGTCAAAATTGTAACACATACATTGTCCGGTATGGATGTATCAGCGGACAGTAAATCCGATGAAACCAGCATGTCCCGACAATTGCAGCCCCTATACAGCGCAAACCTAGATGGATTCTGAAAAGATCTGCAAGGGGGCTAGGATATTCCAGTGCTGGATAAGGTTGCAAAATAGGGTCAGTCATTTGTGAGAAGGGAAGGACACAAGTCAATCTAGTAGTGGTATCTGTGGCTCGCTGGACAAAAAGCAAGTCCCTATTTATATAAAGAGCCCATTTAAAAGCCCATTTCTAGGAACCGATTTGACATGAGGCACACTTATAAATTAAATCAGCTCTTGAAGAACAGAGATATTACAAACAGAAGAACTTCCCAGAGGGATACTAATCTTGAAGCTGCCGGGATGATGAATTTTATTCTGTAAGATTTTATTCCCCTCTGTGGCCAAAATACCTTCACCTGAACATACAGAAAAGGAACCTGGGTAGTACTTATGTAGTGTGTAAACTTGAGATTCGGATCCCACACGTTAAGCCAGCCTAAAAAAAGAAATAACTTCCATATCATAAAAATATCATCTATAAACCTCATCCAGACAATGATATGTGGACAAAATTGAGAAGTATACAACTAGGACAATTCAAAATTAGAAACATAGGAGGTATGTGATGTTGGGGCCATGGTGGCCCCCCCCATCTCTGTGCCCTTAGTTTGCAAAACATATCAGCATTCAAACAAAGACATTTTTTGTAAGTGCCAGACGGGTAAGGTTTACCAAAAAATTGGTGGGAACCAAAGTCCAAAGACGCTGGTCCAAAGAAAGGTGGAGCACAAATAAAGCGGCCTCCTGGGAATGTTGCAGTATAAGGCCTCTATGTCTAAAGGTGACTAATAAAAGGTGATCTGAGGATAGCTCAAGAGAATTAATAGTAGTAATAGTGTCCTGAATCCCATATGTTTGATGGCGCCAAGAAGACCAATGGTTGTTAAAAAAAAAAAACAAAAAAAAAAAACAGTCCACAAACTTTGACAAAGGTTCTAAGATAGAACCAATTACAGAGATTATAGGCCAATCGGAAGAGTATGTTAGAGATTTATGGATTTGGGTAGTATACAGAATACCGGGACCATTATGTGCTTCTCATCTAGAAAACTGGCCTCACAAGCGGGATGCAGTTGGCCTCTAAACCCGACTGGACAAGAGATGATGTTCCTTCCTTATGCTGAGGAGAAGGGTCTGCTTGTAAATAAGAGTAGAAGGAAGATTCGGAAAGTCATTGCATTAATTCTGTGACAGCAGGATTTGTCCAAAATTAACCACATTGCCCCCTTTATCCACCAGCTTAATCAAGATAGTATCATCCAGGATTAAAGATCAAGGCTTTTGTGTTCTACTTTGGACAGATTCCTAAATGTTTTTAAGGAGATCAATGTTTCATGGAATTGTAAATCATGTAACACCAATTGTTCAAACGCTACAATAAGGGGGTGCCCAGAGCCAGGGGAAAACCACTTATACCTACAGGAGATCACTGAAAGATCTGGGGGAACTGGTGTGATGTGAAGAATGCCTGTAACTTAAACTGGTGAAAAAGTTTTTGTTAGTGCACCAGTGCATCAACAGGATCATATTTTACACTGGGCACAAAAGTCAAGCCTTTTTGTAGAACCTCTTCTTCTAAAGCAGAGAGACTGTGGGAAGAAAGGTTAGTTAAAGAGCTATTTCATGTATGTGATAATTGCTGAGGACAAATCCAAGAAGATACAGTCAGTAGGCAGGAACCTGATAGAGAATAATCATCCCCAGTCACCAGAGATCCATGTTCTGATGTTGTTGTAACTGGAAATGGTTCCTCGTTATCCTTTGAGTCTGAGCAGTTTCAGATGGGCGCGAATGACCCCAAGGTCAACAATCCCGAAAAGGGCATGAAGAGCAATGACAATCCAAAGCTGAAGAAGAGGATGCTGTATGTGAAGATGATATAGTGATCTTGTCTCCTGAAGATTTGTACGATGAGGTGTTGAAAGTCACCCGTTTCAGAGGTTGTCACCATGAACTTTGGAGTGTGTGGGATATAATTTTTTTTTTTGTAATAAAGTAGCATATTTTCCACTGATTATATTTTTCACAATTACAATTAGTTATTTAAAATGCCTTCTTACATTCTTCTTTAGCAGAGACAAAATATCAGATTTATGTAGCAACATCAGTGCACACAATAGGGATGTGCAATCGTTTTTCCCAAATTAGGCAATGTCAACGAAATTGCCTAATTCGGAACGGTTCGGGAGAACAGAAATACGATTGAATTTTTCCCGAAATTTCGGAAAAAAATCATTTTTTAGTTAGTGCGCACTAACAGGAGTTAGCGTGCACTAACTCCCGATAGTGTGCACTAACCCAAAAATTGGGGCCCCCCGAAAAAAAAAACCCGAACCGTGGGAAAAATGAAATTCCCGTGGGGGGGCCCCGAAACGAACCCCGACACGAAATTTTTACCCAAAACACATTCTCTAGCACACACCACTGTGCAAGACAACTCCAATGATTACAACATCCCCACAGTTAAGAAAGATTAATTAACTTTGCTGAAGTTAAGGCAGCAAGTGATAGGATCCTAGGCCTTTGCTATGAACTTGGACATCCTACTAACACCCCTCCAAAAAAATAATCAACATTCACAAAAATATACAACAAAATAAGATCTGAGACTTAAATGAAGATACTTCAGTTAATTCCACATCTAAAAGCACAAGGCTGGAATACTGCAGCTGTTCAAATTTTGACTGCAATGAAAACACCTTTTGACTCCAAGACTTTCAAGAAAGAGGTTTACTAAACTGTACAAGACTGAGAAAGCCACTGGGTGACACAGTCCAAAGTACCAGGAGAGAGATTTGATAGATGGAGCCTCGATGAATCACAGTTTGTTCTGGGTCATGGTAACAGAGCAGACCCCACCAAGTTAAATGGAGAAATTACTTATCTGATAATTTCATTTTCCTTAGTGTAGATAGATGGACTCAGGACCAATGGGTTAAATGCTCCCCTGCTAGCAGATGGAGACAGAGTCAGGTTTCAAAGCTGACGTCACCTTAGATACACCCCTTCAGTATTCTCTTCAAAAGCTACTGTGGACATACTATTGAAAAACTTGACTAAAACTTGATTAAAACCAACCTGACTAAAAATGGATAATTGTAATTGTACTCAATCAAACAAACGTTGAATCCCAGCAAGAATATAGATGCCCTGATCTAAGGATTGGGCTACGGTTTACCCATAATCTCTTGGAATCGATATTCATTTCACGGGTGATTCCATGGCGCTGTTCTTGGGCAGCCGTGGACGGGATGCTGAGTCCAACTGGCTACATTAAGGAAAATGAAATTATCAGGTAAGTCATTTTTCCATTTCCTAGTGTGTAGCCAGATGGACTCAGGACCAATGGGATGTACAAAAGCTATTCCCTATCAGAGCGGGAGGCTGCCCGTGATCTGGTTAACACCACCCTAGAAAAGGCTGAGTCCTCTCAGGCCTGAACGTCCAGTTGACAGTACCTGGAGAAAGTGTATAAGAGGACCACGTCGCCCCTTGGCAGATGTCAACGCATTACAGCAGTCTAGCTTCTGCCCAGAAGACTGCCTGAGCCCTAGTGGAACGAGCTTTAACCTGAAAGGGTAATGGCTTTCCAGCCTCTACATAGGCTCCCGTAACTACCTCCTTGATCCAGCGAGCTATGGTAGCCCACGAAGCTGATTTGCCCTGCTGCCTTCCACTGTGAAGAATAAACAAGTGGATCATCTTGTGGACCGGTTCTGAAACTTCCAGATACCGCACCAAAAGCCTACTGACGTTAAATGGCGGAGGAGGCGGTAATCTTCCATGTCCTCGTGCCTTTCTAGGGATGGCAATGAAATGGACTGATTCAAATGAAACTCGAGACCACCTTGGGCAAGAAGGATGGAATGGTACGAAGTTGTATAACTCCTGGAGTCATCTGGAGGAACGGTTCCAGACACGACAATGCCTGTAGTTCAGAAATGTGATAAGCCGAGCATATAGCTATCAGGAACACCGTTTTCAGGGTTAACAAATGCAAGGAAAGATTGCACAGCGGCCGAAAGGAGGGCCCTACCAAAAACTCCAATACTAGATTAAGATTCCACAAGGGAAATCGGCCACTGTATGGGTGGCTGTAGGTGCTTAACCCCTTTCAGAAAATGGGCCATGTCCGGATGAGCTGACAGGAAGGCTCCGTTCACATCAATTCTGAAACAGGAAAGATCTGCTACCCGGACCTTCAAGGAAATAAAGGGTCAAACCTTTATTTAAGCTGTCCTGTAAAAATCCCGGGCCTTAAATACTCTCCAGACCCACACATACACTAAGGATATAGAGAACTTCTG
The DNA here is from genome assembly GCF_901001135.1 of Rhinatrema bivittatum. Classification (NCBI taxonomy): domain Eukaryota; kingdom Metazoa; phylum Chordata; class Amphibia; order Gymnophiona; family Rhinatrematidae; genus Rhinatrema; species Rhinatrema bivittatum. Next base: position 38,681,729 of record NC_042618.1, on the reverse strand, counting down.
TGCATGGAGTAAGGTGGCAATTAATGCCACCGAATATCTATGCTTCATCAGGCGAGCCCTCTCAAGGGCCAAACCGTAAGTCAGAATCGAGTTGGATCCTCGTGAAGGACAAGTTCCTGCTGAAGCAGGTCCCTGTGTGGTGGGAGACCCAGGGAGGGTCTCCACTAGAGTCTCCGCATGTCTGCATACCACGGATGCCTGGGCCAATCTGGAGCTAATAGTAGGACTAACCCCCTGCGGCGCTCGATTATGTGAATGACCCTGCCTAGCAGGGGCCATGGGGGAAGGTGTATAGCAAGTCCTCATCTGGCCAGGTCTGAACAAAAGAGTCAGTCCCCAGGGACCACTGATCTCTTCTCTGACTGAAGAATCAGGGAACCTTTGCATTGTGAGATGCGGCCAGCAGGTCGATGATGGGAGGCCCCAGCAATCTACCACCAGCTGCAAGGCTTTGGCTGACAATGCCCATTCTCCTAGATCCAGACTCTTCCTGCTTAGAAAGTCTGCTCTGACATTGTCTTTTCCTGCGATGTGGGAAGATGAATTAATATGGAGCTCTATCTCCTGTTACACTTACTGGCTCTTGGTTTCCCCCCTGGCGGTTGATGTAGGCTACCATTGTGTTGTCCGAGATTATGTGAACTGCTTGACCCTGGAGAAATGTGGCTGAACTGTAGACACTCCAATCTGACTGCCTGGGCTTCCAGGCGGTTTATGTTCCAGACTGCCTCTTCTTTGGTCCAACACCCCATGGCAATCAGTTCCTGACAGTGAGCTCCCCAGCTCCGGAGATTCACATCTGTCGTGAGGACCAGGCAGTTCGGCAGGGACAGGATTACACCCTTGCCCATATGAGCTTCCTGTAGCCATCACTGGAGGCGAGAACATACTTCCATCGGTAGGTGGAGGCGAATCGAGTAGTCTTGAGACAGCAGGTTCCAATGTGACAGCAGGGAGCGTTGAAGTAGTCGCATGCATGCCCTCACCCACGGAACTACCTCCAGGGTTGACGCCATCAAACCGACAACCTGAAGATAGTTCCACACCGTCCGGCGTATCGTGTTCATTAACCAACACACTTGGGACATCAACTTCCTTATCCGCGTGGACGGGAGGAAGACCTTGCCCTGCTTGGTGTCGAACTGGACTCCCAGATATTCCAAGGACTGGGAGGGTTTGAGAGTGCTTTTGTCCATGTTTACGACCCAACCGAGTTCCTGAAGCAGGGATGTCCCCTGGAGACTCTCTTCCACAGACTTTATCTGGATCAACCAGTCGGCCAAGTACGGGTGCATCGGGATTCCCTCTTTTCTCAGTGCAGCCGCTACAACCACCATAATCTTGGAAAATGTTCTGGGGGCGGTGGCCAGGCCAAAGGGCAGCGCCCAGAACTGATAATGGTGGCCCAGTACCGCAAAGTGTAGAAAATGATGATGTTCTTGCCAGTTTGGAATATGAAGGTAGGCCTCGGAAAGGTCCAGGGAGGTTAAGAACTCTTCCGGTTGTATGACCATTATCATGGAGTGCAGAGTTTCCATGCGAAAATGAATTACTCATAGATGTCGGTTGACACTCTTGAGGTCCAGGATGGGGTGAAAGGAACCCTCCCTTCTTGGGTTTTCCTGGGGCGCAGATACTGGAATTGTAGCCCTCAACCTGAGGATGTTGCCAAGGTGGACTCCACTGCCTGCTTCTTGTGCTGGGAGTGGCAAAGAGACATGAACATGTCCTGAGGAGTACTGTAAAATTCTAGTGCATATCCTTCTCGTATGACATCCAGTACCCATTTTTCCCCGAAGTGATCTCGATCCACCAGTGGTAGAAGAGAGATAGTCAACCCCTTATCTCCTCATTCCGAGGGTGGGTCGGCAAAACTTCATTGGGGGGGTTCGGGATGAACCTGAACCCAAACCTGCCCCTCTCTTGGGCTGTCGACTCCGAAAGGACTGAACTAAAATGTCGAGTTTCTTTAGGGCCAAAAGCATTAGGAGGAGCCCCTGGATCGACTCTTAATGGGTGAGGGGTGCTGTAACTGCTTTCTCTTATCTTCTGGTAGTCGGGGCACTGGAGATTCAACCCATTTACTGGCCAGTTTTCCAATTTGCTTCTGAAGAGGAGTGATTCCTTAAAGAGCATCTTTGTGAGATTTGCCTTAGAGGTTGCATCTGCTGACCAATTTTCCAGCCATAGCTGTCTTCTGGCTGCTACCACTGAGGCCACTCCTCTGGCCAAGCTATGGACTGGGTCAGAGCCTGCGTCAACAAAAAAAGGCAGCAGCAGGTTCCATAACCTCTATGGAATTCGCCCGAGTCATCCACCTCCCGAGAGAAGAGCAGGCATGAACAAAATTCCAGGGCACAACAAGAAGAAATCTGCAAGGTCATTGCTATTGCATCAAAGGCTTAAGGATGGACTCTATCCACCTACTGTGTGCATCCTTCAAGGCTGCTGCTCCTCCTCCCATTGGGATAGTTTGCTTTGAAAACGGCACAGACCAGCTCATCCACTTTAGGGAAAGGTGGATGTTCTCTCGCTGCTGGATCCAGTGGGTATAGAGTTTCTAATGCTTATCTACCTTTAAAACTCACTTCAGGGGTGTCCCATTCCAGGTCAATCAACTCCTGGATGGCTTCCAGCACTGGAAAATAGGAAGAGGCTTTCTGTAGAGAAACCAGAATGGGATTCTTCTTTGGTTTTGTCATAGAGTCCGCCCAGGAACTCCCAGCATCTTCAGGGTCTGGGAAACCAGAGCCAGCAATTCATCTCTATGGAAAAAACATAACATGGTCCGATATGGTTCTAAACCCAGTGGGATTTCCCCATCTTCCAAGGAATCTGGATCCCCTTCTTCGTCCGTGGTGTCCAGGTCCCTGCCACGGATACCTTTGGTGAGACGAGGCATGTCTCAAGGCCTGCTGATAGGGCTAGGACAGGAAGGCTTTACTGGCTGGGGTTCCGTCCGGACAGGGGCAAGTGAAGCAGACTGCGCCTGTTCGAAGGCTTGAAGGCCTTGAAAAAAATTCCACCCTAGAGAAGGCAGCCAGGTCCATGCCTAGCCCAGGACGTACTGGGGTTATGTGCCGCTGGATTTCCCTCTCCCATGGAAGACCCAGCCCCGGGATTACTTAGATCCGGGGTACTGCTGGTTAAGATTATGGCTGACCCATCCTCTGATTGGAAGAAGCCAGGCTTAGTAAAGTCTGGGGAGGCCAACTTTCCCTGGGTCTCCTCACAGTGCTGACATAAGTAAGAATCCAGATCAGACTGTGTAGCCCTAATATGACAAGCAGCACAGAGAGAATGGCGTTTATGTTTCTTTGCGGCCAGAACCATTAGGGACAGTAGCTGTGTGTTCAGCCAGCTCAGGCTTAAAAAATTTGTGCGCCCGGATTTCGGGTGCCTATGCGCACAGCGGCAAGGCGCCCAGCTTTACCTAAATTTTGCGCCTAGAGAGTTGTGCACGTAGGTATGTGCACAGCGCTGTGTGAGGCATTATGCGCCCAGTGCATGTGCAGAGCTGGTACGCACCGTGCGTACCAACACTCTATGGTGGGCAATAAAAGACGCACAAAAACGTGCACAACATGGCGCCTCCATAGCCTACCATGCGGTGTGCCTACTGAGCCTAAAGCGGGACCTAGCCCACAGGGGGCCGCTCAACCCAACCCACTCGGAAGCCCACTTCCCCTTACCCCAACGGGCTCGGGAACGACATTGTTACAGCGTGCCGAGCAAGGAGATTGGAGGAAGTCTTACCGAAACCCCTCCAATGTCTTTGAATCGGGAGGAATCCTCTTTTTTTTTTTTTTTTTTTAAGCTTACCTGGGCTCAGCGCTTACCGGCTGAGTACAGAGACGTCTCTGACTGCTGGGGAAGAGGGCTTTAGCCGTCACTGCTGCACTCGGCTTCCTACACATACTACCTTACAGCTACTTCAACAGCAAAGTCCATGTCGGGAACCGGCTACTGACCAAGGCACACCTCTGAGGGATCTCGGAAATCACCTCAGGAATTCTCAACTGGGGGAGGGACCTTTAGGTATCACCACAGGAAAGCAGGGCTCAATCTTTCTCCAATTTGAAAGTAGAATTTCTTCTTCTAAAGGGCACAGCGATCTTCTCAGGGAAAGCACGTCCACATCTCCTAGGAGATGGAGAGAGATCCTGAAGGGCTGAGGTCAAAGCAGGGGTGTATCTAGGGTGATATCAGCTTTGAAACCTGACTCAGTCTCCATCTGCTAGCAGGGCACTTGCCAGGTTCTTATGGCCTGGATTGGCCACTGTTGGAAACAGGTTGCTGGGCTTGATGGACCCTTGGTCTGACCCAGTATGGCATTATCTTATGTTCTTAACCCATTGGTCTTGAGTCCATCTGGTTACACGCTAGGAAACTGTATTTAGTGTCATAATTAAAACTTTAGGAGAGCTGATCCAGTGGCAAGTACCGCACAATACCATCCAAAGGGACCTGGGTTCGATTCTTGGTTCAGGTTTTCCCAATCCTGGGGCTGACGATGTTGCAGAGGGGGTGTCTGTAGCCACTGCATCTGGCGACCATATTTAGGGTCCATGTTAGGTAGGTTCAACATTGGATTCCTAGCCACTTTCACATATAATTCAAGTTTTACTCACTCTGTAGTTACTACTACTACTTAACATTTCTATAACGCTACACCTCATACGCAGTGCGATATAGTTCCTTGTTAACCTTTCCTCTCTTATCTCCCCCTAAGCTCGTCCTCAAACTCTGTTCATCAGATAAAATGCTCTCACTTCAGACTCTCCACTTTCTACCTTATGCCTGAACAGCCTTCCCAAGCTGGTGCATCATGCTCCCACTCATCATCTATATTCAGCTTCCACCTGAAAATCCACTTTTTTGAAGCTGCTTTTAAATCTTAAACTCTGGCTCTGCCTGCTCATAGTCTTGTTGATTTTAATCATGCCTTCTCTAATAAAGACATCTCCAGAAGTTTCTTATTTGTCTCGTCTGTAAGTCTTGATTAAGCAGGAACCTTTTTCTTAGGTGTATCAGTACAGTGCTGAGTATCTCTATTATAGCTATAGTAATACTACAGGGCACTGTGGTCTCTGGCCCCTAGCCAAGGACTGTCACCATGATGGCTGGCTTGAATTAGTTGCAGGATATAAAAATAGTGAAACACACACAAAATAAATAAATAAATCCAGCAAGAGGGCAAAAGCTGGTGCTTTAGTTTCCTGGTAAGATATAATCAGACACTTATTGTAAAAGAAACATTTCCGACATGAACCCAATGGCATGTCTTGCCAACAGGATCTCTGCATGACTACTTAATTAGCAGATGTTGAAAAATGCTTTAGTAATTGCACTAACATTTTCACTATAAGAACATAAGATGTGTCATGCACTAACTTTACCTTTATATCACAACTGTCATACAGGACTTTCCATGCTTGTACACTAACATTATGTTTTACTAATGTGGACTTCACGCTAATATTCTGTACTTGCTGGTATTTTATGGCCATAATCGATAGTATACTTGATATTTGTATATGTGGGGCGGATAGAGCCCAGCAGTTTCCACCTGTCCCGCTTCCAGCTCAATGAGAATCAAGGCTGGGAAGGCCTTCATGCATAACTATACTGATTTTTTCCTCTGTCAAATTCACCTAGCCCAGTTACTGCAGCAACAACCTTAGGCCAGAGACGACACAACAGAAGTACTTCTGAAAACCTACAATCATGGGCCCTAAATCTGTCCACTAGGATATCTATATTCAGATACTGGCCTCGTAGGAAAATTTGCTGGCATATTCAGCGGCACAGAGTTTATCCAGCTAACTTTGAGACTCCTCTTCAGCTGGCCTAAATGTTTTCCACTATGTTAGCCAGATAATAGAAAGGTGCATTCATTGCTCCATTCATTGCTGTAGTGCACCCATAAGAACAGACGGTACGCATGTACTATCTGTTTTAAGTGCGTACCCTAAATCCACGAGGTATGCATGTACCAACTCAACAAATGAAACGAATGAGGCAGTGAATGCACATCCCTACCAGATAATGCTGAAAACTGGTATTTATCTGGCTTAGCCAGACAACTGGCTTCATCCCGAAATGCCCCTGCTCCCAAGCTAGCCAGGTAACGAATTAGCCACCTATTTCCGGGCTAGTCTGCACAGTGGGATTTTTCAAGTCCGAAGTTAGCTGAACAAACAGCACCGCTGAGTATCGGCCTTCTAGATGTCGCTGTAGTGCAATGATTAGGATTCTCCCCCCCCCCCCCCCCCCCCCCCCAGGGAGCTGTAAACGATGCTCCTGAAGAATCCCCAGCTCCAGCCAACACAGGAATGGAAGAAATAAGGCAGGAAAGGAATCCAGGTATAAGAATAAGCGTTTACTCTGGTACTCAACTAGGCACATACACAAAGCAGTACCCTGCCAGCACGTCAAAGAGATGGCGGGAGTGGGAGGGAAGGCATCATCTTTCGTAATGGAAAGGCTTCTATTATATAGCAGCATTGTAACTCTGTCTCTTACCTGATGAGATCACATGTCCATTGTTCTCCTTCAGGACAGAAGCTGCTCACTCCTTCCCGGTACAAGAGCCCTCGCTGCACAGTTAGTGCCCACACCACATTAGTCCTAGCTGCAATCTGCGACAGCGGATACAGGCAGTCAATCTTCACTGCCCGGGCACAAGGTCGATCTATGCTGAGACCTTGGGCAGAAAAGGAAAGGAAAGAGCAGCTTCATAATGAGTTATGCGATGAAGCAAACTGTAAGAAAGAAAAAAGATTTTGGAAGCATTTCTTTGCAAAGTTGCATTTGCATTCAACCTACAACAACATACGATCTACTCTTAGAAGAAGGAAAGAACTCATTAAAAAAAATTTTTCATTTGGAGCTTTGTATGCACCATAGAACATTCCTTCCTTTTCTCTCGATGCTTCCTTGCATGCATTAGGGAGCTGTGCGCTCCTACGCTTTGTGATGGCTTGGGAGTAGATTACAGTGACTGGATCCACAAACTCAAACAAAAAGTGACTTTCACGTTTACAGTGGGGTAGATTTTATAAAAGTACGCCAGATTTTAATAGATACCTGCGTAGCCGCACGTATCTTTTAAAATCCGGGGTCGGCGCGCAAGACTGCGCAAAATCTGCGGCCTGTGCACGCCGAGCCGTGCAGCCTGCCTCCGTTCCCTCCACCCCCCCGCACCTTCCCTCCCTTCCCCTAACTAACCCGCCCCCTGGCCCTAACTAATTCCCCTCCTCCCACCTTTATCGCGAAAGTTATGCCTGCCCAAGGCAGGCGTAACTTGCACGCGCCGGGCCGGCGCACCATGGTCCGGTCCGGGGGCTGGTCCGGAGGCCGTGGCCACGCCCCCGGAATGCCCCCGACACGCCCCCCCCAGGAAAGCCCCAGGACTTGCGCGCGCCGGCAGCCTATGTAACGTTGGCTCGGCGCGCACAGGGGGAGAGCTTGGGGCAGGTTTTCGGGGGGTACACGCGTACCCCTTTGAAAATCTGCCCCACTGGGTGTAAGTGTTTTAGTGTGGCACTATACATCCTCAGAGAAGCACTGCAAGTTAAGGCACACCCCTGCAAGATCCCTGCAGAGGTGTGCTTTGGCCTGGTGGCACTGGCCAAAACCAGATGTAATAAACCTTGGACTGTCTGCCGGAAACCAGAACCACACTGCTTGGGCTGAACACTAGGCTGCAGGGATGGAAAACAAAGGCTGGAACAGCTGTCAGAGAAAGTAGCCTCGCTGACACTGGCTCCCACCATACAGCCAATTCCACAAGTCCAATATTTTATGGCATCAGATTTCAAAACGGGTTTCCACTCACTGCCAGACTGGTCACAGATTTTTAGTGAACAAAGAAAAAAAAAACCATGGGCTAATCATCTTAAGGGGATACCAGTAAAGGTGGTAAAATAGAAATCTGCTAGATGAACCTTTATTAGCTTTGCGTTATTTTATCTATAACTGTGGTACGGCTGCTTAATGGGACCTCTCTCTGAAGTAATGGGATTGGTCCAACCTGCAATTTCCATACTTTTGCTGCTGCTTTGCATTTATAGACAATTCCCAGCAGTTTTCAAATCCCAATATGTTGCAGCCCCAATAAGTGCACTTCTCAAAAAAATAACAGCAATAAAATTTTTCAGAAATGGGCTACAAAGACCTGATTTTACTGCTATCAATGATTGGGCCAAAAAATCTCAGGGTTGCAACACACACATCTAGACAGGCTGAGGCAGTGTGGAGCTGAATACCTGTCTGCAAGTACAGATCACCATTCGTCTTGATAATCCAGGCAGTGTCATCGCTTAAAGCTACAAATGCTGTTTGCGGGAGAGCCTCGTACCAGTGCCGCTTCCCCTTTATCGTTACTTTTCCACAGGCAAAAGCTTTGCTCGATTTCTGCTCAATCTTCCAAAGAAGGGCCCCTGCAGATTTTCAGGATAAAAGGAAAGATTGCAATCAAGTCAAAGGCACTCTAAAGCAGAGTTGCTTACCTGTACAGGTGTTCTCCGAGGACAGGAGGATGTTTGTCCTCACACATGGGTGACATCATCAGATGGAGCTCCAATGCGAAAAATTTATGTCAAAGTTTCTAGAACTTTGACTAGGCACACTGAACATGTCCAGCATGCCCTATACCACGTGGGGTCCCTCTCCAGTTTTGTTTCATAGAATTAAAATTAAAATAAAAACTAGGAGAAACCCAACTCCGTGGGGTGGTTTGCGGGTTTCGTTAGGACTAATATCCTGCTGTCCTTGGAGAACACCTGTTACAGATAAGCAACTCTGCTTTCTCAGAGGACACATGGGTGAATCTCTAGCTATAGGGTGCTCCCCAACACAAAACGGGACCTGCAGACACCTAACCAGGTGCCGAGCACAATAACAATGGTGCTGTTGGTAACAGAAGGGGGAGACAGCCTGAACACAAACAATGGGCCCTAGGTGGAGAAAGTTGAGTTCTAAACCTCAAATAAGTTCCGAAGGACAGACTGGCTGAACCTACTGTTGAGACGGCCATCCCTATCCAGACAATAGTGAGATGTGAATGTGTGGATAGAACTCCACATCGCAGCTTTACAGATTTCCTCCATGGAAACTGCTCGCAATCGGCCTACTGATGCAGCCATGGCTCTGACAAAATGAGCCTTGACACGATCCCCAAGATGCAGTCCAGGTTGGGCATAACAGAAGGAGATGCAATCTGCAAGCTAATTGGATAGTGTCTGTTTGGCAACCACAAAGCCCAACCTACTCCTACCAAAAAAAACCAAAAAACCAAAAAAACATTGAGTGGACTGTCTATGGCAGTGGTTCTCAACCCTGTCCTGGGGACCCCCCCAGCCAGTCGGGTTTTCAGGATATCCACAATGAATATGCATGAGAGAAAATTTGCATGTTATGGAGGCAGTGTATGCAAATTTTCTCTCATGCATATTCATTGTGGATATCCTGAAAACCCGACTGGCTGGGGGGGTCCCCAGGACAGGGTTGAGAACCACTGCTCTATGGACTTCTGTCTGCTCCACTTAGAAGGCTAAGGATTGCTTGCAGTACAAATTGTGCAGTGCTCATTCACCTTGTTGCGATTGGGGGGCCTGGGAAAGAATGTTGGCAAGATGTTGGTCTAGTTAAGATGGAAGCTCAACACTACCTTAGGCAGGAACTTAGGATATGTAAATAAGACCACCCTATCATGATAAAACTGGAGCTCGCTGATCCTGTGCGCTGAGGTGACCGCCACCAAAAACATGACCTTTAAGGTCAGGTATTTCAGGTCACAGGCGCACAGCGGCTCAAAAAGAGCATTCATCAGCTGAACTAACACCATGTTGAGGTCCCAAGACACAGCGGAAGGCCTTCAATTGAAGGTCTCGCATGAATCTAACAACTATAGGTGTACAGAGATGGGCATATCATCTACACCTTGGTGGTATGCACCAACTGCAATGAGATGAATTCTAATGGAGTTGGTTTTTAAGCCAGCCTCCAACAGGTGTAGAAGGTAATCAAGCAGTTTTTGTGAGGGGCAGGAGAATGGATCTAGGGTCTTTTGCTCACACCCCACAGAAAACCACCTTCACTTCAGTCCACAGGACTTTCTAGAAGGCTTTCTAGAAGCCACCAGGACCCAAGACACATCCTCTGAAACATCAAGCAGCTGCAGGATTAACCTCTCAACATCCAGGCTGTGAGCGACAGGGCCTGGAGGTTGGGATGCCGCAGTCTGCCTTGATCTTGCATGATGAGATTTGTGGAAGACCCCAGACTTAACAGTCTCCGGATGGACAAGTCCCGTTGGAGCGGAAACCAGACCTGTCTCGGCCAATGAGGGACTATAAGGATCATAGTCCCCCTGTCCTCACAAAGATTCAAGAGTCTCCGCCACTAAGGGAATTGAAGGATGTGTGTACAGAAGACCCTTGTCCCAAGGACGGGCAAAGAATCCGAGGCTGGTTTGCTGTCTGACCCGTACAGGGAGCAGAACTGAGGAACTTTCTTGTTGCAAGGGGACGCGAACAGATCTACGTCTGGGCTCCCCCAGAGGTGGAATATCTGATTCGCTACACCCTGGTCCAAGGACCACTCATGGGGTCTGAAGGCTCGATTCAGCCTGTCTGCTACCACATTCTCCATACTGTCCAGGTACATGGCCCTGAGCACCATCCCGTGGGATAAGGCCCATGACCAGATCTAGACCGCTTCCTGACACAGAAGGTACAATCCTGTACCTCCCTGCTTGTTGACATACTATATGGCTACCTAATTATCGGTCTGGATCAGGACAACTTTGTTGAACAGCTGATCTCTGAAAGCCCATAGTGCACACCTGATTGCCAGAAGCACCAGGAAGTTGATTTGACAAGAGTGCTCCTGAGTGAACCAGACACCCTGGATGCTGAGCCCATCTACATGAGCTCCCCACCCCAGGGTGGACACATCTGGGGTTAGGACAAATTGGGTAGGGAGATCTTGAAACGAGACCACCCATTCCAGATTGAAAGTACCCACCACCAGGATGAGTCCTGGAGAGATAGGGTTACTCGAATGCAGTCCTGGAGGCTCTGAGTGGCCTGGCACCACTGCAACCTAGGGTCCATTAGGTTCTGCACATGTGTAAACGTGCCCAACAGCCTCAACATGTGCCAAGCTGACACTTGCTGGCGCTATTGAATCTCTGCCGCAATGATAGTCAATAAGACGGCCCTCTGGAGAGGCAGGAAGGCATTGGCTTGAGCCATGTCTAGTAGGGCTCCTATGAATTCCAACTGAAGTGACGGATTGAGATGGGACTTTGGGTAGTTTAGAATGAACCCTAATGATTCCAACACCGCTGGGATGGCGGTTCGATGTAAACCGCCATCCCAGGCGCCTGTTTCAGTTACACTGTAAACCGATGTGATATCCCGGATGAACGTCGGTATATTAAATAAATAAATAAATAAATAAATAAATAAACAAACAAACAAACACCTGGATGGTCATTCGAATGGATCGGATGGCCGCTGCCCGAGATGTGCCCTTGACTAGCCAATCAGCCAGATACGGGAAAACAGGCACTCCCAGCCTGTGGAAATGCGCCGCCACCACGGCCAGGTATTTTGTGAAAACCCGTGGGGTTGATGCTAGCCCGAATGGCAACACCCGGTACTGAAAGTTCTGTTTTCCCATCACAAATCAGAGATACTTCTTGTGACAGGGGAAGATCTTGAGATCGATGAAGCACAGCCAGTCCCCTTTTTGTAAAAGGGAGGCTCAAGGTGCTCAGGGAAACCATCTTGAACTTTTTTTTTTTTTTTTTTTAGAAACCTGTTCAAGACCCTTGGGTCTAGGATGGGATGGAGTCCTCCTGTCCTATTTGGATTCAGGAAGTACCTAGCGTAGAATCCCTGCCCTCTTTGCCCTAGTGGTATGGGCTCAACCGCCCTGGAGGGAGGAAAGCTCCTGATGCGCTACCGGCCTCCAAAATGGGCATGGAGGGCAATTTGGCAGGACACCTTATAGATTCAATTGGTACCCTTGACAGACAATAAAAAGAACCCACTGGTCCAAGGTTATACTTGGCCACTGGTCCACAAAGAACCGCAGCCCGCCCCTAACTGGAATGTCTACCGTCCTGGGTACAGGCGACCCAGCAAAACTCTGCCCCTGGAGTTGACAGCTGGGACTTGGGGACTCTCTACTGCCTGCGATGGCTACAGGTGCCCTGATGGTGTGGACGGGAGTGAGGGGGCAGAGGATATTATTTCCTTTGGCGAAAGAAAGAATTCCTGGGACCCCTGTCTTGCTGGCCTCCTAGAAGAGGAGGACAGGTCCAGAGTGCTGGCAAAGAGCTGTTGGAGGGTTTCATGGTAGTCACAAAGTTGGACCACAGCCTCCCTCACCCTATCTCAGAAGAGATTCTCCCCAGTACTTGGCACATCAATGAGTCATTCCTGTACCTCTGGTCAGAGATCAGAGGCCCACAGTCATGCCATTCTTCAGGCACCAATTCCCGCTGCAGAGACTCTCGACGCTGTCTCAAATCATCATAGGTTGCTTGGACCTCGTATTTTCCGTACTTCAGCCCTTATGTACCAGCAACATGAGGGCACCAAGGAATGACTCTGGGAGCGCTTGGCCCTCGAGGGTGAATTCGACCACCACAGACTGGTGGGACAGCTGACGCTTACGGAATCCGGCAGTCTTCTTATTGATAGGAGGCACTGTGAGGGGGTGTTCCCATAGCCTCAGCAGCAGCTCCTTAAGGATCTCGTGCAGGAGGACCGCCACGATCTCCTTAGGAGGCTCCCCGAACTGGAGGATATCAAGCATTTTGTGCCTGGCCTACTCCTCCGTTAACAAATGAAATGGGATGGCTTCCACCATCACCCTACTACTACTAAACATTTCTATAGCACTATACGACATACATAGAGCTGTACAAACATACAGAAAAGACAAACAGGACAAGAGACTTGGGGTATAAAACAAGACAATGTTTAAAAAGAAAAGAAAGTTAGTTAACAAGATTGAAAGAAGACAATCAGGCTTAAGATTTAAAAGCCACTTCAAAAAGGGGGATAAACACTGGGGATCCCTAAAAGGCTAGAGGATGGGAATAAATAAAAAAGCGAAATCTAAGAGAAACATGGCGGTAACCTGCACGGAGCGGCAGATACTACCTTGGGAAGCTTGCTGGGCAGACTAGACGGACCATTTTGGTCTTTTTCTGCTGTCATTACTATGTTACTATGTAAGAGAGGAGAGGTAGTGAGGTGCTGCAGAGTGAAGACATTTGTAGGTGTGAAAGAGGAGCCTGAACTGTAGAAAGAAGAACTTGAACCCTCACACACCCTGTGAAGGTCAAGTCCTCAGATGGAGACTTCCTTCGCTCTTCTAGAGGAGACTGGTCTGATGGGCGATCCTTGGAGGACTCCGAAGCATCATCCCCCCAGGGGTCACAGGGGTCCTCATCTTCACTGTAAGCAACAGGGGATGGATCCGAGTGGGGGCCTTCTTCCAGAGGTGCAGATGCTGTTAAAACTAGACAGGGGAGCGGCATGCCTCGGCAAGTCTACCGGTCTCCATGGAGCATCCTTTCCTGAAGGAACCAGCGACAACCACCATATCACAGTAGGGGGAGGCCTCGGTGCCCCACCGGGTACCAACGGTGTCCCGGGAACAGATGCCATCTGGGTCGGCAACGCAGCTGAGCTTCTCCAAAAGCAGTATGAATGCAGGCTCTGGTGCCATCGAAGCCACAGGATCGAAGTCCTGCAGCGCATGTTCTACCACTAGCTTGACTTGGCACCAGGAGGAGGAGCTGGAGCACCATCGATGCCAACACTGACTGTGAGGAAGGAGGGGTGGCCAGATCACTTTTGGCCCCACAAGATGGATTGGTGACTGGCATCAGGACCAGTGGAGACAGTCAAGAACCCCCAGCACTGATGCAGGACTGCCACTCCTCGCTGTGGGGTCATCGCAGCATGAGCCGGTGTGTCCCCATGCCTGCACCATTCATAGACAGGGACCGTTGCCGATACTTCTTTGGCTTCCCTCAATGCTCGGCCCGATCCTTCCCTGGTACCAAGGCTGATCACGAGAAACCCAACGTCCTTGGCCTGGAGATCGATGAAGGCCCCACCGATGTCAATAGCTCGGTGTCCATCGGTGCAGCTCCTTGATCCTTCAATGCTGATGCCGGCATGGACTTCTTCAACCTGAAGAGCTGCTCCATCTTGTCAAGTCAAAGCCAAAGTCTCTATGGGATCATCTGGGTGCATAAATAGTAGCCACGGACATCATGCAATGCCACCAGGCAGAGGACACATATCTCATGCAGATCAGTGATGGACATTGTCCTCAGGCACTGGAGGCATCGCCGAAAACCAGACGAAACAAAAGGGGCAGAAACCGAAAACTATGGTGGTGGGGCATCAATGGCTGGCAGGCACAAATGCACCGTCGCCACGGGGAATCAAAAGCGAAAGGAAACTTACCAGAATCGCTGAAAACCCTGACTAGCAGCACTATGGGAAGGCACAGAGAGGGACCCAGCAAAGGAATAGCATGGAAAAAAACAAACACAAAAACACAAGGTGAAGTTTTCCATAAGGCCAAAAAACAGTTAAAGTGAGCTCATTCACACCAAAAAGCTTACAGCTTCCTGAAAAAGACAGACTGGAGAGGGGCCCCCCCCCCCCCCTTGTGACATAAGTTTTCCACATTGGGGCTCCAACAGATGATGTCACCCATGTTTGAGGACTACCATCCTGCTTGACCTCAGAGAAATACAGAATTTTCTAATAATATGATTTAAAAAAAAAAAATAAAATAAAATAAGTACATCAGAAATAATTTGGACAGGGTTCTGGAAATTTAGGAAGGATCTCCATTTCTGTTGCCTCATAGGGATACGAGTCTGTCATGCTTTTAATAGCTTCAGTGCAGATATATTCAATACCGGAACACGGACCTGAAGGCGAGACTGCCACTTGCTGGACGGAATCTTCAAACTTTTGCCACCGGAGCCCTGCACTTGGCAAAGCGCTGCAATATAGGGTCCCTTTGTAATCCAGACACCAAATGTACTTTTCAGAGACGACCAGACTAAGTATTCCATAACCAGGACCGGAATAACCCATCCAGCTCTCTGCAAGCTAAGCAGCAAAAAATGTATCACAACAGCATCAAGCATTTGAAATTAATGAGATAGCCCAATGCTGCAGTGCCCAACACATTTAGGATTTCTCAATCAGTATTATAGTTTATCTAAGGAGAAAAATTACTACGCACCTGATAATTTCCTTTTCTTTAATAAGAACAGATGGATCCAAAACCAGTGGGTTATGCACCTTTATCAGAGAGATGGAGACGAAGCAAAGCTGACATCACAGTATATACCCTCCTGCACAGACATCAGCTTGCCAATATTCTTTGCAAAAGCCAACTGTGGACAAACCAACAAAACTTGATTATTAACAGATAACCATGACAGCACTCAGCCAATAGGAAAACACTGAGCTCAGACAAGCAGTGTAATAACACTAGTCTAGGGTCTGGAGTAACTCTTTACCAGTAACCCCTGGAACACGCTGCCAAACAGGGGGACAATAGCACAACCATCCAGCAGCCAAGAGCAGGACGGTGGATCCATCTATCCTTATTAAAGAAAAGGAAATTATCAGGTACGTAGTAATTTCTCCTTTCTTATCATATAGACAGGTGGATCCAAAACCAGTGGGATGTACCAAAGCTACTCCCGAACAGGGTAGGAGGCTGCCTGCGGTCCGATCAACAATGTACACGCAACAGTTGTGTTCTCCCAGGCCTGCCCATCTAGGTGGTATTGCCTGGAAAAGGTGTGTAAGGAGGACAACATCACAGCTTGGCAAATGTTGATGGGAGACAACAATCTAACCTCCACCCATGACACTGCCTGAGCCCTTGTAGAAGAAGCCCTAACCTGACTAGCAATGGCTGCATAGCATCCACATACGCAGCTGTGACTACCTCCTCAATCCAGTAGGCTATGAGAAGTATGCCTGAACCAAAATGGAAAAGGAAATCCCCAGAACCCTCTGCGTGTCTTTGGCCTGCCTGGGCTGAATGGACTCTGAGTGACTTACAGAATGTCCCTGGATATCTGTGGAGGCAAGCTGGCACCTGAACAGGGACCTGAACCCTGGAGGGACATCACAACTTATGTAAATGATCCTTTGGGCAGTCATGCAAGTCTCTAGAACCTTCTACCCTGTATTGAATGTTATCTATAAAACAAGGATCACTTTCTGTATACATAGAGATGCTGGTCAGATTGTAAGACGAAGGGCACCCAGTACCCAGCATCTCCCGAGAACACTTATATTGACTAATAAAAAATACATTATACTTTTACTGAGTCTAAGTGTTCTTGTGTCCCTGGCCATAAGCATAGAGTAAGCTTTAACAGCTATCATAGCAAACGACGCAGGCTTGCCCTGTTTACTGCTCCCATGGAGAACAAACAGGCGATCCATCTCCCTGAGAGGTTAAGAAACCTCCAAATACCTCAAGATATGCCTCTTGACATCCAAGAACGTAACAGGCAATATTCCTCCACATCTCTTTCCCTGTCCAGAGACGGCAGAAAAATAGACTGATTCAAGTGAAAAATCAGAGATCAATTTTGGCAAAAAAGGAACTGTACACGCAGCTGTATCGCCCCCAGAGTCACCCATAGAAACAGCTCCCAGCAAGACAAGGCCTGCAATTCAGATTCTTTTTTTTTTTGAATATATCTTTATTGGTTTTCACAACATACAACAAACTTAACTTTCACAAAGAATTTTCACAAGTAACTTTCTTAGAAGAAGAAACCCCCCCCCCCTCCCCACTAGAGACCAAAACAGTTCAAGTCGGCAAAGGGTCCTAAACTAGTCCAGAAGAAAAATTTTTCCTCTCTCGTCCTTTCTGGGATGGCTGTTTCGTCCGTAAGTAGGGTGTTATAGCCATTCGGTATTTCCAAGTAGGTCCCTCGTGCTGCGCCATCTGTGACATAAGGAAAACCGGCGATCTCCATTTGTGGTCAGGAAACCGGTAAGAATCCCACCTTAGGGGCTAGATACTCTGTAAAACCAGCCCAGATGGAGCTAGTTAGTACAGACTTCTTTGGAGTGTGTTGAGTGAGTATAGCATGCTCCATAGAGCACAAGAGTACCAGCCGCCTGAACCATTCTTCATGACTAGGTCTCTCAGTTTTTATCCAATTTTTTAGGATGGTTTGTTTACCCACCAGACCTGCTCGCATAACAAAATAGATGTCGGGAGTGGACAGGTGGGGACGCTTCGACTCTGCCATCCCAAACAGCCACAGATTTGGGTCTGGTGGTAGTGTCTTCCTCAGAATAGTTGAACACGTACTAACTATACGCTTCCAGAAGACAGCAATCTCCTGACACTCCCAGAAACAGTGGAAATAATTGCTATCAAAGTTTGCACATTTCGGGCATTGAGGTGATTGTGCAACCCGCATTTTATGGGCTCGGATCGGGGTAATTTAACTCATCCAGAGAAATCTGTACTGCGTTTCCTGCAAACAAACATTTTCCGAGATCATTTTCATATCTGTAAAACATTTTTCAAATTCAATATACGTTAATGAGAATAAAGCCCATGCCTGCCATCGGGGATAGAGCATTTTTAGTGGTCGGGAATCTGCATACTCCGCTATTTCTTTGTAAAAATGGGACACGGAAGGTTTTACCATCCCTCTGTATTGGACTAAATCTCTCAGCTGATTTCGAGAGGGTGAGTCATCCTTAGGGTGCAATCTATGTTTTATGAAGTGGGATACCTGTATATATGCAAACATATCCGAGTCGGGTATGGCATATCGTTGCTGGAGAGTTTGGAAAGAACAGAGGGCTCCAGTTTGTCTGTCTATAAGGTCTGAGAAATATGTAAGGCCTAGTTGGTGCCAATGCTGAAAACTACTCCCGGTTTTTCCCGGCAGAAATAAGTCATGCCCCCTAATGACAAGAAACTGGTCTATTTGGGTTTGTTGGTGACCCAATTCACAGAGCATCCGCCAGGCCTTTCTGCATGTCCATAACAGGATCTGCGGTTTTATATGATAGGGGACTAGGTGAGTGGGGTGCAATATTAGAGGATTTAGCGACTGGACCCCATACCACTCCACCAAGCACGCATATGGGGTAAGCATGGATGTAGCCCCCAGCCAATCCCTAATGTGTCGTATGGAGCAAGCCAAATTGTAAAACATCAGGTTTGGGCATCCCAATCCCCCCCTCTCTGTTGGGGTCATCAGGGTCGATAATGCAAGCCGCGCTCGTCCTCCTCGCCAGAGAAAACCCCGCAGCGCTCC
The DNA here is from genome assembly GCF_901001135.1 of Rhinatrema bivittatum. Classification (NCBI taxonomy): domain Eukaryota; kingdom Metazoa; phylum Chordata; class Amphibia; order Gymnophiona; family Rhinatrematidae; genus Rhinatrema; species Rhinatrema bivittatum. The sequence continues at coordinate 38,663,359 of NC_042618.1, read as the reverse complement.
CATCAGTCGTTTGTGATCTGTTTTGGAGATCCACAGCGGGGCCAATTGGAGGACATAAAGCCATTTTGGGACGAGAACCATTTTGAAAAGTTGGATTCTCCCCACCAAGGATAATGGTAGCTTCGTCCACCTCCGAAAAGCAGACAATGTGGTCTCCATCAGTGGCTGAATGTTTCTCGTATAGAGATTGGAAATTTTTAATGGGATATGCAGGCCCAAATATTTATCTCTTTTTCCGCCCATCTAAGAGGGAAATCGGAACCCCATTTCGCCCTTAAGGTGCCTATAACATCCAAAGCTTCCGATTTAGTATAGTTTATTTTTAGGCCTGCAAACGAGCCATAAAGGTCCAAAATATCGAGGACAGCTGGTAGAGAAAAAGAGGGCTGTGTGAGATAGACCAGAAGGTCATCTGCAAAGCCCGCTATCTTAAAGACATGATTTGGGCCCCCAAAACCCTTCACCCTTACACTGCCATCTATCTTCCGTAAGAGGGGATCCAGAGCCAGAATTCAGATTCTTTATGCGCTGAACAAATTGCCACAAGAAATACCGTTTTCTAGGTCAGTAGCCTCAAAGATAGGCTACACAGTGGTCAAAAATTGAGGCCTTCCAAAAAAATCCAAAACTAGATTGAGACTCCAAAAAGGCAACAGTAAATGCAAAGGAGGAAGAATATGCTTCACTCCCTTTTAAGAATCTGGGTCCCTATTGGGGAGACCCGCAGCAGATCTAGGTGTACTCCGATGCTTACCCACAGCACCAGGGCATGCGGAAATCCACAGCCTGCAATCCTGACCTGTTACGATTGGCCTAGGCAGAGGACTGCACCTGAAGAAAGGACTGCAGTCCTTGAAATAAATTCTACCTAAGAAAAGGCAGTGAGATCCATGCCAAAACCAGGGGGCATCGGACCTGCGCCCCCTGAACTACCTTCCCCTGATGATGAACCAGTTAGGGGAGCACCAAAATCAGGTGACACCTCTGGCAGCTCTTTTTCCATTCCTGCATCAGGCTGGGAAGAATCGGGCTTAGTAAAATCAGATGGAGGCAATTTTCCCTGAGCCTCCAAACAGCACTGACACAAGTTAGAGGGAACACCTGTCTGGGATCCCCGAATATGACAAGCAACACAAAAGGCAATGTGCTTAGGCTTCTTTGCTATGGGCGCCATAAATCTGTCAATACGCCCTAACATTGTCTGATAAGAATGTGCCTGAAATTTAGTTGTCCAAAAATTAGGTGCTCAACATTGTGCCTCGATAAGCGCTCAAACTGAGCTCCTACCATGACACTTCAGATAGAATGCATAAATAGTGCATGTATGTGTGCACCCAGGTAGACGCTCCTATGTGCCCAACACGGCACCCAACTAGGTGCACAATCTACACACACAACTGGACGCACAAGCACGAACAGACGCAACTGAAGAGGGTAGCCTTATGCCCAGGAAAAAAAAACCATGCGAAAATGCCGCCACAGCCTACCATGGGCGAACAAGACAAGCCTGAGAGTGGGGCCTAGCCAAAAGGGTGCTCAACCTGCCCACATCCCTTAAGCTCCCCCAGGAGTGGGAAAGAACTTTGGATTGGTGCGCTGAGCATGGAGACCAGGAGGAAGAGGAATCCCTACTGAACTCCCCCTACTTCTCTCCTCTTTTTTTTTTTTTTTTAAGTCACTTTTTACCTGGGCTTAGCCCGTCCCGGTTGAGTACAAGGTCAGTCTCTGGCTGCGGGGTAGAGGGCAAGGACCTTCACCGCCGCACTTGGCTTCCTGCACCTGCTTGCCTTTCAGCTGGGTATTTTTTTTTTTTTACACAGCTAAGTCCTTGCCGGCTGAAAAACCAGCTACCGGACCAAGGCACTCATCTGAGGGAGGGATCCAAAGATATCACCTCTGGAATTCTCAACTGAGGGTAAGACCAT